>NW_027507718.1:370326312-370353812 GCF_037356315.1 Lithobates pipiens | reverse complement strand
CTAGCAATTGCTGGTCGCCTGGCTTTAATCTGTACTTCTCTCTGTTTTCTCGCCTGCTCCCAGAATGAACTCTTGAAAAACACAGTTAGCAGCAACGATAAGAAAACTAAAGGGAGGACTGGCTGGCCCCAGCATGTATGGGCTCTGGAACTTAAACAATGATCCATCCTCTGAACTGATGCAGAATGAAGACTTATATCAAAGATACTTTCTGAAAAAAATAAACTCCTGTTAATTTATGTGCAATTCCCCCCTCCTCTTCCCCCCTAAAAACAAAGCACCCACCTTGTGGATTTCTGCAGAGAAGCATTCCATTATATGAAGAAGAATCTACAGGTTGATAGCAGGGGCCCCTGGCTCCTGTGATTGTTGCAGTATTTCTCTGTTTTGTACAGAAAACACAACACAGGACGAGGACACCCGGCTTCCTGGCATTCGTATGTATGTGAAGTGTACTTGACCTATGGGATATGATAATTAATATAAAAAGAAATATACTGAAAGGAATCGCTGCCCCGGTGCTTCCTCCCGGTATAGGGCCAGTCCTTGTGCCAGCGAGCTCTGCCACCATGACTGCAGCGCAGTGCCAGTGCAGCAGAGCTCTGAGGCTGGGGACCGGGCAACTTACCTGCTCCTTTTATTTGTTGTCTTGTTCAGCATTTGAAGTTGTTTCATCTACTTGTTTTGTTGTGCACTTCTGTCCAGAATTGTGGAGATTAATTAATATTTGAAGGTGTAAATCGTTGTAAGTGATCAATAAACCACTGAGTGTCTTTTTGTATATGTTATGTTTATTATTCAGGGTAAAATTCAGGGTATACAACGTAAAAAAGATACAAATCTGCATTTTATATATATATATATATATATATATTCTGCATGATGAATTGATATCAAGCTATGTTTATTACTGCCCTTACACACAGGGTAAAACACAAGGTACACAAAAAAGATACAAATCTGCAATATCTATATATAGATAGATAGATAGATAGATAGATAGATAGATAGATAGATAGATAGATAGATAGAATCTGTATGATAGATAGATAGATAGATAGATAGATAGATAGATAGATAGAATCTGTATGATAGATGTATAGATAGATAGATAGATAGATAGATAGATAGATAGATAGAATCTGTATGATAGATAGATAGATAGATAGATAGATAGATAGATAGATAGATAGATAGATAGATAGATAGAATCTGTATGATAGATAGATAGATAGATAGATAGATATGTTTATTATTGCCCTTATACACAGTGTAAAACTCAAGACATGCCCGGTAAAAAAATGATATGTCTGCAATATATATATAGTGTTTTTATTTATAGATAATAATACATCTGAAATATATATATATATGTATATATATATATTTTTCTTCTTCTATATATGCATTTTCCATGTGTTTTCCAAGAAACTTTAATATCTCACAGCTAGAGTAAAATGTATTTTTTGTATTCGACCTCCCTGTTATCCCTGATAACATGAATGCATTTCTATGACATTGTTTTTAATTATTAATATTATTAATGTTATATTTACACCTAGTAGCAGTTAGGTTTACATTGTTTTAGGCTGTGTAAATGTATACCTAAACACAAATAAACAAGGCTGATTTACTAACAGAGATGAGATAATGCAATCATGTGAAAGGCACATTCCTGTTTACTTATCATCTGCACATGATTGGAGAATGGATGTAAATATATTCACAACGTATTGTGTGAACATTTTCAACTCTTTTAATAAATCAGCTAATAAAAATCAGGAAAGAAGATGGATTATAACAATCATCTATAGAAGTTTAATTTATTCTCTGAAAATTCACTGAAAAGAATAATAATTAGAATTTTATTTGGTCATATTTTATATATATATATATATATATATAAAACTAGTTGTGATATGTGCTATGCTTAGTCCATTACTGTACTTTAAAGTATCAACAGTCATAATTTATGCAGCTTTTGTTGTGTAGTGAACACAAATATAATAATTTAGGAAAGGGGTTATTATGACAATCAAATATAATTGTCATAGTAAAAAAAAAAAATATATATATATATACATTTTTTTTTTATTATATAACCCCCCTCCTTACACACACACACAATTACTTGATAAATAGTTCTGCTGGTTTGAAATAATATTATGTTCAGTTCATTAAACAGATCTTTCTCTTTCCTATGTAGAAGCTTGTACAAGAAGCTGCAGGGGAACACAGAGAGGTCCCAAGGCCTAGTTATATTTGTAGCCAGCTATAAAAAGATAAGAGAAGCCTTGCACCAGGTCCACATGTGTAGGTTGAAGGGTTACAATAACTGACCAGTGTGTAGTGCCCTTTGCTGTCAGGGGTCAGGGGCCTGCCGTAATCTGCCCTGCCTTGTGCACAAAGACACTTGCTAAGGTTCACTATAATTTACCAGCCCAGCTTGTAGATTACTGGGGTGACCCAGTTTCATAAAGAAATTAGAAACCAGAAGCTAAATATCAAATCTTGATATAGGGTAATAGCACTACAGCAGCATTACAGGCATACCCCACTTTTAAGTACACAATGGGGTTTATATACTAAAGCTGGAAAGTGCAAAATCAGGCTCACTTCTGCATAGAAACCAATGAGCTTCCAGGTTGTATTACCAACGCTTAATTGAACAAGCCGAGGTTAGAAGCTGATTGGTTTCTATGCAGAAGTGAGCCTGATTTTGCACTTTCCAGCTTTAGTGAATAAACCCCATTGTGTACTTAAAGGTGGGGTATGCCTGTATTAATGGCAAAGTGCATTTAGGTTTATTAAAACACCAGGATATGGATCCTAATTTTTTAAGTGACAGCTATTTTAAACCCAGTTGTCAGATGTTTAAAATAAAGATTCTTACCTTCCTGAATTGAACCTTTTGTCAAGAATAGAGCAACATCTGAGAAATGTTATTTATGAGTAGTCAGCAGTGGAAAATCACAGTGCCCAGAATTAATGCATTCTTACATTGCAACATTAATCTGGGCAATGACAGATTTGGCAAAGCTATGATACTTTGTGTAATTAGGGAGCCACTGCACGAACAAATGTTCCTTAGCAGGTGACAGACGCTCTGTCAGGTAGATATATTATAGCCCACAGCAATCAGTTCTTTTTAGTCTCCCATTGCTACATGGGTAAAAAAAAAAAAGAAGTATAATGTGATTGGATGATAAGAGCTTGAAAACACACCATCCATATACTTTGATGAATAAAGACTATAGTAAAATTTGGTCTGATGCTTATAGACTCTGTGCTCTCCAGTCAGCTATAGGAGGGATCATCTTGTTTAAATTCCCATGACCCTGACCGACTATTTCAAGTGGACACATGCTAGGATAAAAATGAGTCATTTACACCAATCAGTCCCTATGCAACACAGATAAGGGTTGAGTTTGTGTGCAAAATACACAAATGTATAGGGGTCTTAGGTATATGAGACTAGTGTTAGGAGCAAGATTGTTAAAATGCATCTAAAATCCTTATATTAACAATAGCATTACTGTGTGTGTGTATATTTACATATATATATATATATATATATATATATATATATATATATATATAGATAGATAGATAGATAGATAGATAGATATAGATGTATGTATGTATATATGTATATATCTATCTATCTATCTATCTATCTATCTAGATAGATAGATATAGATATATAGCTATATATAAAGGTGTCCAAATGATAACTAGGCTCAAGCTATCCTTTTCTGCTGTAGCTTTCAAAATAAAAGCTAGCACTTGACTGGTTGTTGTGACCAGCCCTTCTATTTTCTCCATTAAAATAGATGGCTTACAAAGGATGTATTTTTTTTTTTTTTTTTTTTTGTCTGTGCATCCAATCGCCTTTTTTATTTCCTGAATATTAAACACAAGCTAAAAATAGAACACATTTATTCAAATACTAAAAAATCTAAATAAGAAATAAATAAAAAATCTAACACAGATCATAGGATACATATCAATACATGTTTTTATATATCTATAATTCTACTTAGTCATACAGCCTTAATACATGTGTTTATGAATGTGTATTATATCCTATAGCTGTATGTCTGGTATGTATGTTGTCAATAGCACTTACATGGTTGCCAAGCGAGCTAATTACCCGCAGCCATTCCTCTACTGTTCTTTTTTGTGCTATACTGTCATTTGTAAGCCAGCAATTACTCCAGCTTTATTGTCAATGTGTAGGTGACAAGAGCTGAGGTCCTCTCAATATTCCAGAATTCTAGTAAGCATCTGATCATACAGAGAATACCGTTGTGAATACAAATTAAAAGCTCAGAGTTTTAGTAGTCACGGGGCTTTTGCCAGCTAAGGAAATCTTTTTAATTACTCTGTAATGTGGATGTTGCCTTTTTCTAGAGAGTAATCACTCTCAGAGTAAAATCTCAAGAGCCCTAGACAGGCCGGAGCCAACAAAAATGTAGCTTTTGACGTTAAAAGCTAAATGGTGGAGCTAGACTGGAAGAGGGGGGAATTGATTGGGAGATTGGGATGTCAGTAGACTGGCCTCCGGTCGCCTTGTAGGGCTAGTCCACAGCTTGATAAGACAGGCAGCATGGGAGCCCCAGTATCTGCTCTGCTAATCCTTTCCCAGCACTGTCCTGCTCTGCAGTGACTGCACAAAGGTTACCTTCTTGCCTGCATAGCATGGCTGATGAAAGCACTGCTCCATCCAATGGTCTTATTACAGTTATTGCAAAATGATCACAAACTCATACATGCATCAGTATACAAGAATTAATTTCCATGTCAGAAAATACAATTATTTAATTATATGTATTGCTCTTATCAAAACTGCACCACCTCCATAGGATATATTTGTGTATACCTAGATAAAAATTGAGAAAATGTTTGAGAGAGACAGAGAGAGAGGAGGAGAGAGAGAGAAAGAGAAATATATAACAAAGTATGACTATTAGATACGCAGATGTTTATATTTTAATCTTACTGTTTCCGCTTTATAAGGTATAGGCCGTTTACTGCTGTCTTGTGTACATATATATCTATCTATATATACATATATATCTATCTAGATAGATATCTATCTATCTATCTATCTATAGATAGATAGATAGATAGATAGATAGATAGATAGATAGATAGATAGATAGAGATATCTATGTATATATATAGATATATAAGTACACATATACTTTATACATATTAATCTTTATTGTTACCGCCTTAAAAGTGTTTTAGGTTATTTATTTATTCCATATATAAAGTATAAGTGCATATATATATATATATATATATATATATATATATATATAAAGGTATAGGTATCTAGAGATAACTTTCTCTCTCTCTGTATATATATATATATATATATATATATATATATATATATATATATATATATATAAATACAGTATATACACACGTTGCATATAATGACATGTTTGTGTATATATATATATATATATATATATATATAAAGGTATAGGTATCTAGAGATAACTCTCTCTGTATATATATATATATATATATATATATATATATATATATATATATAAATACAGTATATACACACGTTGCATATAATGACATGTTTGTGTATATATATATATATAAAGGTATAGGTATCTAGAGATAACTCTCTCTCTCTCTGTATATATATATATATATATATATATATATATATATATATATATATATATATATAAATACAGTATATACACACGTTGCATATAATGACATGTTTGTGTATATATATATATATATATATAAAGGTATAGGTATCTAGAGATAACTCTCTCTCTCTCTCTGTATATATATATATATATATATATATATATATATATATATATATATATACATATATATATAAATACAGTATATACACACGTTGCATATAATGACATGTTTGTGTATATATATATATATATGCATACAGAGAGAGAGAGAAAAAATAAAGCGATTTCCTAAGGTGACAGAAGGCTCCCTAGAAAAGCATGATTTCATCGGTTTGTCCAGGGCGATAAGGCTCGTTATCAGCTTGCCTAAACAGAGCCAGTGTTATGAGGAGCAGTTAGCTGGCTGCTGATAGTAGTGGGGTCAGTGGGAAGTATTGGGAGGAGTGAGCAGGCTGCTCTCTCTTGGATGTGTGTAGTAATGAGCAGGCCTGTCACACGGCCCTATGCGAGTCTTTTCAGGCCGTACTTGAAGAAACAAGGGAAAAACCAGTTTGTACATATTTCACATTGGCCCGATGCCCCCTCAAGAGGGTAATTATTGTTAATTTGTTATTATTGTCAAGATAGGGTCAGAGATAGCCCTAATGAGGGTGTATTATTGAAGAGTAACATAGGTGAAGTCTTTTCTGTCCTGGGGGCTCATAGGAAAAAAAAAGAGACTCTAACAGAACTGCTAGAAATGTTTCACAATTAGATGGAATATCTGAATAATAAAGTGCATATTGGAAACATGATATGGAAGGTGAGCATGCAGAGATCACATGGTGTGGATGGAAGGAATTACATGACATTGTTTCCATAGTTTACATAATAATGAGCCTCTAATGATTGATATAGATAGCTTGTAGCAAACTGCGGTGAAATCTATACCTCTGAAATCTACACATCTTTACAGCGATGGGCTCTGTCCAGGGCAGAAATAAAGGTGCCAGGTTGTGTTTTGTATTTATTTTACATATGAAAACTATGCATTAAACGTGTCTGGATGTAAGAGAACAGAGCTTATCTGATAGAAAACTGCCCCCTAATAAATCTCCCCCTACACCTACTGTGTGGATGTACATCCATATAACTTCACTAGAGGTTGATTTACTTAACCCTGTTTTCACTGCAAGCACTCAAGGTTTCATCACTAGGTCTAGCAGGGTCATTTTCTCTGAATTTAAAGAGGAACTGCAGTCTGCTCACATAATAAAAACATATTTTCCATTCTGAAGCTTCCCTCCAACCACTTTACATAATATTTTCTATACACTGTGATTCTGTTTTTGCCAAACATGCTGCAGAAATCTCCCTCCAATGAATCTGGCTGCAATCATCTTAACTGTGGGCAGCTGAAGCTGCTGCCTGTTCACTTCCTTTATTTACACAGACACACAGATGCACACCTCCAGCAGCTCTCATTGGCCCTCTTATGACTCCTCCCCCTTCCTGGCAAACTCTCACAAGAGTGAGAGAGAGAGCTGTGTATGATGTCATAAGCCTAGGCTTTTTACCAGACAAGAAACAGGAAGTGGACTGTATAAGGTATTTACTGGCAGAGAAAAAAAAAAAGTTTTACTATCCAAAGTTAAAACAACAAGGGCAGTGGATTTAATAGATGGATAGATGAAAAAAATATAATATAGTTCTGCTTTAATCAATGAATACAATCCATTATAGACACACTTCTTTAATAAATAAAACATTTTTTTCGTAAAACCTAAACTTTATTAGAAGCAGCAGTTTATTTAAAAATACTGGACTCAATTATTAGGTTTTATGAGTTCATTTTAATTATACTGATGACAGCAGATCAGTATTCGGATGAGTTACAATGCTGGACTGTTCAATGCGCTTATATAAAGTCACTGGATGTGCAATGGGTTGCTCTGAGGATGCGGATACATTATATTGGTCGTATATACTAAACTCCAGAGTGTGCAGCAGATCTGTATTTGGTTAATGTGGGCTTGATTTACTAAAGGCAAATTGGCTCACTTTGCAATGGACATTGCACTTTGTAAGGGAATTTGCCCTAGAACTCTGAAAGTGGTCAAGCTCTGCTGAAGTCCATCATCCAATCCTGTGCAAGCAAAAATTCATTTTTTTTTGTTTTGTTTTTATTTTATTTATCTTGCTTGTCATGGGATATTATTTGCAAAGAGAACCTTCAGCACATTCTGGGATCATTTCCATTGCTAAGTGCAACTTCTCTCGCAAAGTGGACAGCCTGTTTGCCCTTTTACATCATTCCACTGTTCCATGTACATTTAGGGAAGGGTTTACTAAAAGCAAATAGACAGTTTACTTTACAAGTACATTTTCGCTAGAGGGCTTGGTAAATGAGATGAAGCTCAGCCTCAGATGACTTCCATCATTCAACTGGGTGTAGGGAAAAATGCAGGTTTTTTTTTCATCTTCTTGCAGGTAAATGGGGTTTCTTTGTAAAGTGAAATTTCACCATATTCACTAAGCTATGGAAAAAATAAATCCACTTGCAAAGTTAACAGATCACCTCCTATATGTTTACGGGGAATGCTGGTGCATAGCAAACTCAAGTGTACAGTAGATCAGTATTTGGATACCATGGATTATTACACTCCACTGTTCAATGCACTATTACATAAAGTCACTGGATGTGCAGTGGGTTGCCCTGAGTTACAGAGGATGCTGCTAGGTTGCATCAATTTAGTACATCCTAAACTTAGGAGTGTACAGCAGATATATAATATGATGCCACTGATTATTACAATCCACTGTTCCATGTATTGTTATTACATAAAAGTCAGGTAACTTTGCAAAGGGTTGCCCTGAGTTATGCTGGTAGATTGCACCACTTGAATACATACTAAACTCAGGAATGTACAGCAGATCTATAATCTACTACAATGGATTTTTACAATCCATTGTTCCATGCACTGTGATGTAATGTGCAGTGTGTTGCCCTGAGTTATAGACTGTGTTGCCACTTCACCCCTTTGAAACCGAACACATATGAATTACACAGTTTCTGTGGCTGTTTAATGTGGTAATCAAACTCACTTGGTGCCTTATCTGCTTTAAATTAGCCTCAGAACCTGTGCAATTCATATGTGTTCGGGTTTACAGGGATGAGGTGGCAACCCTAGTTATAGAGGAGGCTGGTAGGTTGCACCAGTTTAATACATACTAGACTCTGGTGTGTACAGCAGATCTGTGACCGAATACTATAGATTACCACAGATTCAATGCACTGTTATTACATACAGTCACTGGGTGTGCAGTGGGTTGCCCTGAGTTACAGAGGATGCTCCTAGGTTACATCCCTTTACATACTAAAATCAGGGGTGTACAGCAGATCTGTAATCGGATGCCAGGGATTTTTACAATGAATTATTCCATGCACTGTGATATATGTGCAGTGGGTTGCCCTGTGTTATAGAGGATGCAGGTAGGTTGCACCAATTTAGAGTTTAGTATGTGTGAAGCAGATCTGTATTCGATGCCATAGAATACTACAATTCACTGTTCACCGCACTGTTATTACATACAGTCACTGGATGTGCAGTGGGTTGCTTGCCCCTGAGTATGTCGGTAGGTCGCATTATTTTAGTACATACTGATCTCAGGGGTGTACAGCAGGCACACACACACACCATTTAGTAGCTTTGCACAAACAGTGACTTAACAGAGATCTCAATACATTCATTGTGGAGTCTCCCCCCTGTTCATCATATGTTTTTACCTATTATGAAATATCCCCCCACTCCCCCTCCAGTATTTCCAAGGGCTTATTTTGCTTTGATGAGCAGGTCGTGTAGTTCTGATGACTAAAAAAAAAAAAAAGGGGGGGGGGGGGATTCATCCGTGGGCAATCTATAAGTTCTTACATGTGCTATTTGTGACATCTGGGAGTGATTAGAGGCCAAATCCCTCCCCCATGTGTGCTGGCTGTATCTGTGCAGGGAGCCTATAGAGCGGGTGACGTCACATCAGACGGAGCGGAGCCATCCTGCTCCTGACTTCAGCCCCTTCTCTGCTGCAGATCCTCGTCCAGCCTATTCCCCCAGCTGGAATGCGGATGCTATGGCACCATCGTCCACAGGATCTTTTTTTTTTTTTTTTCCAACTTCATTTTTTCATTTTTTTTTTTTTTTTTTTTTTTGCTTTCACAGGTTTCCAGCCAACACGCATACACACACATACATTTTCCCTATCGTAACACCAGGGCTCCCCTGGGAATACATCATTCCTTTCGGTACTGAAAATAAACAGTGAGACTTGTATCTTGCAGCCATAACCTCAGTCTTTATATATTGCAATGGATGGCTCCCTTCCAAGGCAAACAGGCGGCCTTATAATGGCCAACAGCAAACTATTAAATAAAGTGAAACTTTTATGATAATTCCTGTTTAGGGAAGATGTGTTTCTAATCATCACAAAACTGATCTCAGCTGGTAATTACTCCTGAAATGTGATGTGATAAAATATGAACTGGGGAATGCGGCTACTTCTCCTCCCAGGCTGCAGCATAGAGTTCAGTGCACCTGTCCTGGCTGCACCCACTCATACCCGGTGCCATCAGGACACACTGGGCTCTGGGGCTGACCACCTAAAGAAATCATATATAGGAAGACTAAAGAGACTTCGCTTGTGATTGTTCTCTGATCTCAATTCATTTCAAATGTGTTCACATTGCTCAAGAAATCCTGTGCTAGTAAATACCCTGTGTTTTTTTTTTTTTCCCACAAGATTGTGTTCAGAGTCAACTCTTATGCCCCATACACACTGTCCGAAATTCTGACGGAAATCAAATTGGACTATGTTGTCGGACTCTATCTGACTTTTTCCATCGGAATTTCCAAAGGGAAAAAGTTTGAGAGCAGGATCTAAAATTTTCCGATCGTTTAAATTCCGATCGCATGTAGACAATGCCGACGGACAAAGTGCCACGCTAGCTCAGAATAAACTTAAGCCCCATACACACTATCAGTTTTTTCTGCTGAGTTTTTCCTTCAGATTTACCAAAACCATGTAGAAAAAGGCCTGCCTGATTGCATTCTCTGGTAAATCTGAAGGAAAAACAGCAGAAAAACAGATAGCGTGTATGGGGCTTAAGAGACACAAGCTATTGGCTACTGGGCCGTTTATACTCCTGACGTACGTGTTTGACGTCACCTATTCCGAACCATCGGATTTTACAACAACTTTGTGCGACCGTGTGTATGCAAGACAAGTTTGGCCCAAAATTTGTCGGAAAAAATCAGATGGATTTTGTGGTCGGAATGTCTGACCATGTGTATGGGGCATAAGAGGTATCCAACCCAAAAACAAAATGTTATTAAATTACAGACAATTCTTGGATGTGTTGGCTTCCTTCGTTTTTTTTTTTTTAAACCACTTAAGGACCGAAATTATTATTATTTTTTTTTTTTTCTAGAAAACTACTTAGAACCCCATGACATTATATATATTTTTTCAGACACCCTAGAGAATAAAATGGCGTTTGTTGCAATACTTTACGTCACACCATATTTGCGCAGCGGTCTTACAAGTGCATTTGTTTGGAAAAAATACACTTTTTTGACAAAAAAAAATACGACAACAGTAAAGTTAGCCATTTTTTGTTTTTATATTGAGAAATATAATGTTATTCCAAGTAAAGAGATACCCAACATGTCATGCTTCAAAATTGCACGCAACAGAAAACATTCTCCTGCGCTCAGGAACTTAGTCCATATGTAAATGGTGTAGCCAACCCTTTGGATAGAATATGGAAAGTCATAGGTCTTGCTGCCCTCTTCAGAACAATGGGTGTCCTTAGAGCTGAAACATATAGATAAACAGGGAGGGCGAACCGACCTTTCACATTACCAAAGATAACATTTATTTAAAAAGTAAAAGCAAGAGTCATACTCACAAACAAAATGTTTAAAAAGGCTTAACATTGCTTAAAAAAATTGGAACTTTATCTTCTGCAACCTGGACCGGGTATTAGGAGGATAGCCCCCTGAGGAAGATACGACAAAACCCCTTGTATCGACATGCGTTGGGGAAGAGGACAGGACAGAATGCTAGGCAGTGAACCTGCCGTGGACGATCGACATACCACCCCGTTATCGGCCACCGTATCCCACTGATTCACACTATTTTTAGAGTGGTTCTCTGATGCGCCATGCCAATGTGAGTACCCTGTGTGGGATTTTACTGTTTTCAATAAAAGTTTTGATATATTACACTGTGAAGCCCTCCTCTCTCTATTGTTATTACTGAGCTACAAGAAGGACTCCACAGATATTGGCCGCCCCAGGAATCCAGAATTACTGCTGAAGCATTTTAGGTTCTTATGCGTGTACTGACCAAGCCCAAACAGCAAGGTCACATGCTCTAAAGTGAGCGGCTAATACCTAGGGGGAAGCACCTGAGTGTAAACACAGCACCTCAGTATTGGATTGATGTCACAACAATCACTGAAGATTGCACAGCACATTGTAGCACTTTTTTCACATATATATATTTTACCAAGCTTTTTGATTGCCTATTATATTTTATTAAGGATTTTGATTGCTTTTTACCTTACTATATGGATGTTATTTTTTTTCTAAATAGGTTCCTTTAAGCTAGTGCATTGTTGGTTCACTTACCTTTTCCTTCGATTTCCCTTCTAAATGTTTTGTTTCTTTGTTTTCTTTGTCTGAATTTCTCACTTCCTGTTCCTCCTCAGTAAGCTGTTCAGTAGGCTGTTCTGGCTGACTAAACACCGCTCGGATGATGGTGTGAAGTTTACTGAAGAGAAACAGAAAGTGAGAAATTCAGACAAAGAAAATTTTTTACACTGTCTTTTTGAAAAAAATGTAAACATCCATTGTAATTGAAAAAAAGCACAACAGGACCTCTTAACCACTTCCCACCCGGCCAATGCACATATACAGCCGGGTGGGAGCCGTCTACTTCTGATAGGACGTTCAGGAACGTCCTTCAGAAGCAGTGTGATCGCGTGCGCGCGTGCCCACGCAGCGGCGCGATCCCGATGTGCTCGTGTCACCCGGACACGGCGCATCTCAGATCGGCAGGAGGGCTCTGTGATTGGCCCTCCTGATCACATGATGGCCGTGTCCAATCACGGCCATCATGTGATGTAAACAAACAGCCGGTTGCTAGGCAATAGGCTCCTCCTCTCCTCACACAGAAGTCATCGCTGAGGAGAGGAGAGCAGATCGCTGCAACGGGCTGATAATCAGTGAGCTTTTTACTCACTGATCACCAGTCTAATGTAAAAACATAACACATCACACAGTATAAACACAGTCCCCACATATGTCCCCAAAACACACATGTCCCCAAAACATACATGTCCCCAAATAATAAAAACACATGTCCCTAATAATAAAAACATGTCCCCCACATACGTCCCACTAAAATCACATGTCCCAATGATTATCTGCACACATATGTACGTGATCACCTGCACACATATGTACATGATCATTTGCTTACATATGTCCGTGATCACACAAACCAATTATTATACACTTAACGGAATTTTTTTTACCAAAAACATGTAGCAGAATACATTTTGGCTTAAAATTATGATAAAATTTGATTTTATTGGATTTCTTTTAAAATAGAAAAAAGAAAATATTGTTTTTTTTTCCAAATTTCCGCTTTTTTTGCGCTTATATCGCAAAAAAAAAAAAAACGGAGACGTGAATAAATACCACCAAAATAAAGCTCTATTTGTGCGAACAAAATGATAAAAATTTCATTTGGGTACAGTGTAGCATGACCGCACAATTGTCACTGAAAGCGCTAGAGCGATGAAAGCTGAAAATTGGGCTGGGAAGGAAGGGGGCGAAAGTGCCCGGTATTGAAGTGGTTAAATATGGGATCTGGGGTAAAAAAAGACCTCAGATCTCATATTTACACTATAATGCAATAAAAAAAAGTTTTCCCTTTAAGACCATTAGGCAGAAGTGACATTTGATGTTGCTTCCACCATTTAATGTTATGGTGCCGAGCGCGGGGCATCCTTCTCTCACTCTGCTAAATGTCTGTCAGGAAGAAGGGGGCGATCGTCTCTGCCGCTACCGACGGCTCCGGTATCTGCTGCCATAACAACAGTATTTAGTGTCAAAGTACCGAAGTGCAACAATGTGATTTGTGCTAAGTGGTTAAAGGGTAACTCTATTTTCGTGGAGAAAAACAATAGCAAATAAAAAAATGATATTATAGCGTATACTGGTATTGTAATTGAATGTTATTAAAAATGACATTCCCTTTTCAATCTGCAGCCGCTGTCATTTTCTGTAAAGTGCAATGCAATATGGCTAAATGTGTACAGAACGCTCCCCAGAAACATCACTTCCTGCTTGTGTGATTGGCTCACCAATTTTTCAGAAGTCTACACTAAGATACAAAAAAAAAAAATTTAATTTTTGGTGAGATACCCCCAATAGGAAATCATGGATAAAGGATAAAGACCCAGCAGCTTTCCTCATTAGAGCTTTGCAGGTGCAGCAGCTGGTTGATAATTATGAAACCACTCCTATTAGATACACTTAGACACAGACTAAAACACACATGGATTTTTTTCAGAATGACAAAAGGTAGGAATCTGCAACCCAGTTTGTTAAAGTCCTTGCAATGTACAGAGGTCACCCAGGGGGGATGTTTTTTTCTTAACAAAAGTGGAGTTACACTGTAAGTTTTTTTTACTTTTTTCACCTGGTGATTCAGCCAGTAAGTCTGTTATTTTTCAACTTCTTTTAACAGACCAAGATTTCCAGCAAAAGTGGCAGTTAGAGGGTTGAGACAAACTATTTAAACAGTATTAAATCAGAAAACAAAAACATTTTAATACATTGCAGCTTAAAAATCCTTAAAGTGGAACTCCACCCCCCTTCCCTCTGCTGCCACATTTGGCACCTATCATGGAGAGGGGAGAACGGGTACCTGGATTTGCTATGACAAACTCACATCCGATCCAATCCTGTCCACTAAAAACTGGTGGATGGGGATCCTCCATTCTGCATTAAAGTTACTTACCTGTTTGTCTGCCCCTGTACATCGAATCAGACTGAACGTTAGTGTATGAATGGGAGTGAGGTCATCCCCACTCAGCCAATGAAAGCAGCTGGCAATCAAGACCCAGAATCCAGCCGCCCAAAGATGTCAGTGGCCAGGCGGGAAGCTCAGGGATTCCACATCGCTGGAGCCAAAGCGGATATAGTTCTGCCTTAAGCTTATACATACCTGAGCCCTCTCTCAATGCAATGCTGTGCCTGTCTTCAGCAGTGCTGGTCTTTTTCTCTTTTCTCATAGGACACAGAGGCAGGTGCCTGGAGCCATTGGCTCCTGCTGCTGGCAATCAAATCTTCTAAGGAGTGAGCAGGGGGCAGTGGGCAAGGGTTAAAGGCAACTGTATTCTCCTTTGGAAAAGTTACTATAATTTTTCCTAGTGCAGAATAAATAAACTGTCTGGCCCTAGAACTATTTTTTGGGACCAGAGAATGTTATGATGCAAAGGAAAGAGTGCAAGTCAATAGCAATCGGTCTGCTTTCAATGTTTTTATTTCATTATTTTGTACTGCAAAATCTGAAACACTATAAAAAGTATATATAGTCATATTCACTATTCATTCTAAAGCAGGGCTGGTGCAAGGATTTTTGACACCCTAGGGGAAACCTAATTTTTCCGCTCCCCCTTTGGCTCCACCCCTTTGCCCTGCCCATGTATACCCCACCTTTTTAATGAAGTGCCCATCAATGCCGCCTCAGCTGCGCCCATCAAATGCAGCCTCACCAGCACCCATCAAATTCAGCCTCACCAGCACCCATCAAATGCAGTCTCACCATCACCCTTTAATGCAGCCTCACCAGCGCCCATCAATGCAGCCTCACCAGCACCCATCAATGCAGCCTACCAGTGCCCATAAATTAATGTTTACTTGCTTCCATTCATTTCAGAGTTGGGACACAGGCTGCTGCACCTCTGACACTATGGGGTTGATTTACTAAAGGCAAATCCACTTTGCACTACAAGTGCACTTGGAAGTGCTGTCGGTGTAGATCTGAGGGGAAGATCTGAAATTAGGGGAAGCTCTGCTGATTTCTATCATCCAATCATGCGCAAGCAAAAATGCTGTAATTTATTTTCCTTGCCTGTCTCCCTCAGATCTACAGCGACAGCACTTCCAACTGCACTTGTAGTGCAAAGTGGATTTGCCTTTAGTAAATCAACCCCTATGTGCGAATGGAGCAGCGTCTGCCTGCTAATGCTGAGACTTAGGTGTTTGCTGGAGGAAGAAGAGTGGCCGGGGCGCTCTAGGCAGCAGTGCACTCTAGGCGGCTGTCTAGTTTGCCTAGTGTTAGCACCGGCCCGTTATTAAGGCATCCCTAGACTTTGGATGATGGTCTTCTGATCTTCTTACTTTCAGCAAAGTCAGGTGATGGTCAAAGATGTCTGGAGCAACACACATATCCCATTGTGACCATTCCTAGTGTACCCATAGACACTGGATAACAAATTCAGCAAACAATCAAATCTAAGGTTTATGGAACACCATCAGACAACACTGGCCAAGGCTTATGTGTCAGAAAAGTCTTTCTGCTCACTATTGCCTTCCATTAGCTTACTTGGATAAAGAAGTGTCTTCATCATGTCTTCAACATATTTACCCAACCATTCTCCATGAACCTATACATGAATGGTCACCTGATAGAAGAATTGGTGTTTAGAGTCCCACTAGCAGACGGTGATACCTTAGAAGGTAGAATCATGTATGTATGGCTGCCTTCTACTGTGTAAGACTTCTCTCACATAATAGAATGATTGGGCAGATTGAAAAACCTTGTACAGTCATTCATGTTTGCCTTGAGATAAACTTGAAATGACATCAGGGAGTAAAGCCAAACTTTCCCCTTTTAGGTTTTAAACAGAAATGTTTGTGCAACTCAGGTGTTCCAATATAGGGTTGAAGTTGCCATAACAGATATTATAAGATGGTCCCATCATGTTGACACTTCTAGCTGTCCCTTGATGTCTGTGTTTGGCTTGTAAGTGGACATACAAAATACAAACCTTGTAGAACATTTTCCGGAACAGCGTTGATCACACACATACATGCTATGAATACTTATACATTGCATGTTTATTCAATGGAGGCAGGAAAGGGGAACCGAGTGGAAGTGCTGCTGCACTGACTTATCTCAGGAAGAACATTAGTAAACTGGAGACTGTTTTTAATAATGTCTGATCGAACTTTCGCTGAGATTGGTCAGCCAAGGGTTGTCTGCAGCTGCCATAGATATGAGACTGTGATCAGGTGACCATTATCTCATATGTATTTCCATCCCATTGTTCCGAAGGAACCAACATGCACAAGAACAATGTTGGGTGGAAGCTGATTAACTTCTACTCAATGGCGGTCTGTCCATTAGGGGCACCCGGGCGCCGTCACCTCTCTCCAGGCCCCTATATGGTAATGGATAGATTCTTGCATAGCATGAATCTATCCATGGCCGCTATAGCCACCCCCTATTCATGTGTCAGGCCCCTTTTGGGGCACTGGGCACATGAATTACAGTGTCAGGGGATATTTTTGAAGCACCTGATTAGAGCCAGAGGCTCTAATAGGCTTCAAAATAGGGTGGGCTCGGGTCACAGAGCATGAGACCGGAGCCTACCCAGGTGTGTTACAACAGCGAATGACACATTCCACATAAAACTCCAAAAATCAACTGGAAAAAATTATTGTCACTTTCAATTTAATATTTGGTAGCAGACCCCTTGGAAAAAAATACCTGGACACTTAATCACTTCCTGTAATCATCAATGAGTTTCTTATACATCTCTACTGGAATTTTGGACCACTCTTCTTTCGCCAACTACTCCATGGCTCTAAGATTCCATTTCCCAACTGCTGTTTTGAGGTACTCAATGGGATTAAGGCTGGGTTCACACTGGTGCGATGTTAGGTATCGCATGTGATTCGCACCAGACTGAATTTGCATCACATTCGCACCAAAATGGTGCAGTACCCTTTTTTTTGGTCCGCACTGGAATCTGATCGCATGGGTGTGCCATTAACTTTCTATTGACACCAACAGAGGTCCGCATAGGGCTGTGTGAACTGCCTGCGAGTCCTATGCAATGTGGGAACCAGCACTGAAATCGCACTGGTTCCCACATCACATTGTGTAAACCAGCACTTAGATCTGGACTCATTGCTGACCAGTTCAGTACTCTCCAGTGCTTTGTCTTAAACCATTTCAGGGTGCTTTTTGATGTGTGCTTTGGGTCATTGTCCAGCTGTAAGACCCATGACCACTGATGGAGACCCAACTTTATGACACTGAGCCCTACATTGCACCCCAGTATTCTTTGGTAGTCTTTAGATTTCATAATGCCATTCACATGGTCAAGACATCCAGTGCCTGAAGCAGCAGAGCAAACCCAAATCATAAGTGAAGCTCCACCATGTTTGACTGTAGGGACTGAAATATTTTCTTTAAAGGTCTCATTTCTTTTTCTGAAAACAGTAGAATGATGGGCTTTACCAAAAAGCTGTAATTTTGTTCCGTCTGTCCACAAAACTTTTTGTAAACCCAATTAACAACCACCATATCATAAGAACATACCTAAATAATAAAATAAACACACAACAAGGATTGTGGAAAAATTTAAGCCACGCCCCTTTATTGGGTTTAACCCTTTCATGACTGATCCTATTTTTGACATTTGGTGTTTACAAGTTAAAATCCATATTTTTTGCTAGAAAATTACTTGGAACCCCCAAACATTATATATATATATATATATTTTAGCAGAAACTCTAGAGAATAAAACAGCGATTGTTGCAATATTTTATGTCACACGGTATTCGCGCAGCAGTGTTTTAAACACAACTTTTTGGGAAAAGGGACACTTTCATGAATTAAAAAAAAACGAAACGGTAAAATTAGCCCATTTTTTTTGCATAATGTGAAAGATAATGTTACACCGAGTAAATAGATACCAAACATGTCACACTTTATTATTGCACGCACTCGTGGAATGACGACAAACTACGGTACCTAAAAATCTAAATAGGCAACGCTTTTAATTTTTTTCCGGTTACCAGGTTAGAGTTACAGAGGAGGTCTAGTGCTAGAATTATTGCTCTCGCTCTGACGATCGCGGTGATACCTCACATGTGTGATTTGAACAACGTTTACATATGCGGGCGCGACTTCCGTATACGTTTTCTTTGCTGCATGAGCTCGTGGCAACGGGGGGGGGGGCGCTTTAAAATGTTTTTTTTTTCTTATTTATTTGATTTATTTTAAAATTAATACATTTAAAAAAAAAATTATTGATCACTTTTATTGCTGTCACAAGGAATGTAAACATCCCCTGTGACAGTAATAGGTGGTGACAGGTACTCTTTATGGAGGGATCACTTACACTTCAAAGTATTTAGATCACCATTTTCGGCGATTCTGAATACTGTATATATTTTTAAATCCGGCGCCATTGGCAACCGAGTAAACTGGAAGTGACTTCATGACGTCGCTTCCGTATTTACAATTAGGAGACTGGAATAAAGCCACTTACGGCTTCATTTCAGTCCCTCCCTAGCCGCCAGAAGTGGCGGATCGTGCATCGGTGCTCCCAATTGAATGGGAGCCCTGGTAAGAGCGTCAGGAGGCAGCGGGAGGGGGGACGTCCCCTCCCGCTCCTCCGGCATAACAGCCGAGCGGCTTTTAGCCGCACTGATTGTTATGGCTGGAAAGCCGATTGCCAGCTCTGAAAAATGGTTATAACCCCCGGAAGCCGAGTACGCACATCTGCGTACGCTCGGCGGCAAGGGGTTAAAATAATTTTAATTATAAAATGAACTTTAACCTTTAATGCCAAACAGAACTGCTGTTAACCATTAACAGACCAACATGCTTAGTCAACAAGACTCAAGCAGCAATATCTTACACCAACCAAATAACAGTTCACCAAACACTGCTCACCCACAAAGTGGGCAACATTACCCAAAAAGATAAACTTTCAATATCAAAAAGAACTGTTAACCATTAACAGACCAACATGCTTAGTCACTAAGACTCAAGCAGCAATATCTTATACCAACCAAATAACAGCGTACCAACCACTGTCCACCCACAGAGTGGGCGACATTACCCCACATAAAGGTGAATCGCGACGAGGGGAAATAACAGAGGGGAGGGAGGGTGGGAGAGCGCGTCAAAAGATCCAGAAGGAAGGCTCAGGAGAGTCCGGAGGTGAGTCCAGCTGACAGTAGTATATATACTGTGCCACGCTACTAATACTCAATTAATAAAACCTGTGCTATAAAACAATATAGATATAATGCATAACATAAAAAAGTGTCTTGCAATAAAAGTTATACTATAAAGTGCTTCATGAATCACACACAGTCCATAATGATATAAAGATAATAAACAAAGTCCATAAAAATAAAAATGAATAAAGTGATAAGGTGTCTTCATGCAATGTGCACTCCTCCCCCATCAGTTGTACTCTCACCTTAAAGGGGCGTTTCGGCCGCAATGTGTTTTTTATTTTAAAAGTCAGCAGCTACAAACACTGTAGCTGCTGACTTTTAATAAGGACACTTACCTGTCCAGCTAGCCCGCGATGTTGCCCCCCTCCCCCAAGGCTGATCCGTCCATCAGATCGGCTGCCGGAGCCTCCATCTTAACGAAGGGAAACAGGCAGTGGAGCCTTGCGGCTTCACTGGCCGTTTCCTACTGCGCATGCGCAAGTTGCGCGGCGCTTTGTGGGTGGCCCCGTTGTTTACTGAGACACACACATTCCCAGAAGGCAATGGGGCCATTCGCCGAAGAGGAGGCGCCGTGGAAGAGAAAGAGGCAGATTAGGAAAGATTAGGAAGACTGCCTAGCAACAGCGGTTTCAGGTAAATTAGAAAAATAAAATTCAATTTTTTTTAACTTTTTTTAAGATTATTAATGCAATTTTTTTTTTTTTTGGGTGGCCCTCCGCTTTGAGGGCTTAGAAAGTAAGCCTATAGTTGTTATCAGCAGTTAGCTGGTTCTTATTCCTTATGTCTCCTATTAGTATACTGGCTGCTGTATGCTGATTCTCCACACTGGTCACCTCCTGTTCCTGATAATAGCCCAGCTTTAAAAGGATACCAGTATCTCCTTGTCACTTCCACCAAGCCTCCTCACATATGCCACATAGGGAAAATGATAGAGGCATACAATAGTGTGATACCATCTGAGAAATGTTTAATCTGTAAAAACCACTCAATTTGCATTCAACTCACATTTGCATAATAAAAACATTGCTTGTAAAGTGCCGTAGTGCTGTGGTAGTGAGGGGGGAACACAGCGTTCAGTGTCCAGCTGACAGACCTGAGGTAAAAGCTGACTCCAACCAGTGACAGGAGAGGATATAAGTAAAAGGATACACTCATTGGCTAGATGTTTCCCACCAAAAGATTTGTCACCAATCAAGTGCTCAGCAGCTGAGGTAAATCTTCCTAGCAACAGCAGGCAGATTGTCACCTGAAAGAACCAGCAAAGCAGCCTTCTGCCCTGTACACACGGTCGGACATTCCGACGACAAAATACGTCAGATTTTTTCAGACGGATTTTGCCCCAAACTTGTCTTGCATACACACGGTCGCACAAAGGAGGTGATTTACAACACATAAGACGGGACTGTAAAGAGGCCAGTAGCCAATAGCTTTCGTCTCGTAATTTATTCTGAGCATGCGTGGCACTTTGTCCGTCGGAATTGTCTACACACGATCGTAATTTAAACGATCAGATTTTGTTGTCGGAAAATGTTAGTACCTGCTCTTAAGCTCCTGCCAATAATTTTGTCCAGTCCATCTTTGGAGTTTTGGGTGGAATGTGTCCGATTTGTATTTTTGTTTCTGCACTTTTTTGTGTCATACCAATACAAACAAAATAAATAAACATGAGAATGCTGAAATATTTATAATTGCAACAACTTTCTGGGTGAAGTGGTGCATTTTCTGAGAGAAATGCAGGGGTGCCAATATTTTTGGCTATGACTGAATGTGATTGCATATATGATGCAGCAGTTTTCAACACAGGGGAGAATATCAATGGGTCACTGAATTTAATGGTATAACAAAATGAAGAAAAATTTTTTAAATAGTATTAAACCCAAAAGCAAACATTTATTATATTGAAGTGTACAAATTCTTAGATGCAATGGCTGCATTTGTTTTCTTTTTTAAGCCTTTTTTCAGCTGGTGATCCAGCCAATAGGTCTGTAATTTTTCAACAGAACAAGCTGTCCTACAAATGTATCAGTTTAGAGTGTTGAGACAAAACATTTACTGCTGACATGGGTGCTTAACCACTTGTGGACCGCCCATGCGCAGTACATTGTGGGTGGTCCATACTGGTATGTCGCTGCCTGTTTCCAGGTTTAGAGTGCACATGTGTGCCTCCCCTCGTCAACACATGCTGTGATTGTACACAGTGAGAGTTTGTCAGCAGATCCTCGCCAATGATTCATGGCCGGTGTTCCGTCGAGAAGTGCCCAGGACGAACTATGGAGTTGTGCCCATTCAGCACAGCAGCTGATTTTACGATCAGCTGTTGTGACGGTGAGACGGCGCTTGCGCACGATAGCTAACAGAAGAAATGTTTCTGTCATATTGTGCCTCGCACTCCCGTGGCAAGTTCATGTTGGTGAGGGGAGGATTTTTACATGTTGTGTGCAGATTTATAAATGATGGGCAGTTGGGGGCTGAATTTTTAAAGATGGCCAGTGCTTCAAAACAAAACTTTTTATGCTAAATACACCCTGCAAATCCGCACATGAGTTGGCTAAACACGTCCCGCAAGCTCAGTAGCATAAAAAGTTTTGTTTTGCAGCACTGGCCATCTTTAAAAATCCTGGCCCCAACTGCCAATCATTTATAAATCTGCCCCTCACCGACATGAACTCAACACAGGAGCGCGGAGAACTTAATCTGACAGAAACATTTCTTCTATCGGCTATTGTGCACAGGCGCCGTCTCGCCGCCACAACAGCTGATCGTGAAATCAGCTGTTCCGTGCGGTGCATGCGTGGCCCATGCTCCATTCATCCTGGGCACTTCTAGATAACGGGCACTTCTCGACAGAACACCCGGACCTGCTGACAGCTGTGTCCAATCACAGCCCTGAGCTCTGTGTTGACAATCAACACAGTGCTCTGTACAGAGGGAACAATCTCTCTGTTTCTAATCCCTGCAAAACAGGGATAAGAAACAAAGAGATATTTAGTAAAAGGCATTACACAAATTACACAAATTTACACAAATTACACAAAATTACACATTACTCAAATTAACACTTGTTAGGCACACATTTAGCCCCTTCCTTGATTACTGCAGATATTAACCCCTTCCCAGCCAGTGTCATTAGTACAGTGACAGTGCAAACTATTTTAGTATATATACCATCATTTGTAGATGCTATAGCCTTCAAGGGAACCAATCAATATACACTTATTGGGATTTTTTTTTTTTTGAACCAAAGACATGTATCTGAATACATGTTGATCTAAATTCATGAAGAAATGTTTACAATTTTTATTGGATATGTTTTACAGCACAAAGTGAAAAACACAGTTTAACCACTTACAGGCCGGACCATTTTGCTGGTCGAAGACCAGACCACTTTTTGCGATTCGGCACTGCGTCGCTTAAGCTGACAATTGTGCGGTCATGCGACGTGGCTCCCAAATAAAATTGACGTCCTTTTTTTCCCACAAATAGAGTTTTCTTTTTGTGGTATTTGATCACCCCTGCAGTGTTTATTTTTTGCGCTATAAACAAAAATAGAGCGTCAATTTTGAAAAAAAACGCATTATTTTTTTTTCCCTCAGTTTAGTCCGATACATATTCTTCTATATATTTTTGATTTTAAAAAAACGCAATAAGCGATTATTGATTGGTTTGAGCAAAAGTTATAGCGTTTACAAAATAGGGATAGTTTTATGGCATTTTTTTTAATAATTATTTTTTACTAGTAATGGCGGCGATCAGCGATTTTTATTGTGACTGCGACATTATGGCGGACACATCGGACATTTTTGACACATTTTTGGGACCATTGTCATTTATACAGTAATCACTGCTATATAAATGCAGTGATCCTGTGTAAATGACACTGGCAGTGAAAGGGGTTAACCAGTGGGTGGCAGTGTATGGGTTAAGTGTTCCTAGGGGTGTGTTACTAACTATGGGGGGCTGGGCTTTCATTTAGTGAACACTGATCTCTGCTCCAATCACATGGAGCAGAGATCAGCATCACTAGTTGCTAGGCAGAATGGGGAAATGCTGTTTACAAAGGCATTTCTCCATTTAGCCGCCCCGTGAGACGATCGCAGGTATGCCCGCGGCGATCGAGTCCGCGGGACCCGCGACCAGACTCACTGGGTTCCTAGCCGGCACGCGAGCTCGCCGCTGCCGGCGCGCTCACGATGGCAGGGCGGCATTAAAGATTAGACGTACCTGTACGCTGATATGCCTGCCCGTGCCATTCTGCCGACGTACATCGGCATGCGCTGGTCGGGAACCGGTTGAAAAAAAAAGGTATTTTTTCATTTATATAATACAAAATAAAAAACCCAGTGGTGTTCGAATACCACCAAATTTTGCTTGGATACAGTGTTGTATAATTGTGAAATTACCAGTTAATGTAGCGCAGTGCTAAATAGCTCAAAATGGCCTGAAAATGAAGGGGGTATAACATTCTGAAGCTTAGGTGGTTAAAATGATCAGCTTTTATGTATTCATGTAAAAGCTTCATCCCAAAAGAAAAAAACTTGGTGTAACTGCAGAGTGAGCTGGAGTGTGGCTTCAATTTTTTAGGCCACGTACACACGAGAGGATTGTCTGGCCAACTAAGTCCGTCAGACAATCCGACAGACAGTCCGTCCTACTTTTGAATGAACGGACTTGACCACACACGATGAACAGACAGTCCGCTGAAAGCTTGCGCGATGACGTGTACAGCACGTACGACGGGACTAGAAATATGACGTCCAATACACTGCAATGCAACCTTCGGCCGTGTAAATCCTTTCTGAGCATGCGCCATACTTAGTCCGTCCAACTTGCCTACTCACGAGCGGACTGTCCGCTGAAACCAAGTTTGGACGGACAATATTACGGAAATTCCGAAAGACTTAGTCCGCCAGACTGTCCGCTGAAAAAGTCCGCTGAAGCCCACACACGAGCGGACTGTTTCAGCGGACTAAGTTGGACAGACAGTCCGCCCGTGTGTACGCGGCCTAAGTGTATCTAAATCTCTTAGTCTATCTAACACTTCCCTCCCCCCAACCTGAAAACGCTGTCTGTTGTAAACCTCTATGCTCATTCATCCAGAGTTGGGGCACTCTAATACAGGAGGTGTGTTACCGGACAGATCACCAGGTGAAAACAGAGTGAAAAGACTAAACAAAAAAATAAAAAACAAATGCAACCACCATGGCTATAGCTGGGTAAGCTGCAATATATTACATTTTTAATCTGGATTTAATACTGATTTAAACCCCATCTATGTACATTGCTAGGATTATAACAACCTCTGTTGCTGATTCCTACCTTTTGCAATTCTGAAGAAATCTATGTGTGTTTGTCTGTGTCTCTGTGTGTGAGTAATGGGAGTGGTTTCATAGTTGCCAATCAGTGGTGCAGCTGCAGGGCTCTAATGAGGACATCTGCTGGGTCTGCATCCCTTTAGATGTGTTCCTATTGGGAGAATCTCCCCACCAATGACATTTTTGTTCCAGGGGATGCCTGAAATCCGCATCCCTTTAGATGTGTTCCTATTGGGAGAATCTCACCACCAATGACATGTTGGTTCCAGGGGATGCCTGAAATCTTCATCTCTTTAGCTGTGTTCATATTGGGAGAATCTCACCACCAATTACATTTTTGTTCCAGGGGATGCCTGAAATCCACATCCCTTTAGATGTGTTCCTATTGGGAGAATCTCACCACCAATGACATGTTGGTTCCAGGGGATGCCTGAAATCCGCATCCCTTTAGATGTGTTCCTATTGGGAGAATCTCACCACCAATGACATGTTGGTTCCAGGGGATGCCTGAAATCTGCATCCCTTTAGCTGTGTTCCTATTGGGAGAATCTCACCACCAATTACATTTTTGTTCCAGGGGATGCCTGAAATCTGACTTGTATCTTAGGCAGACTTCTGGGAAAATCGGTGAGCCAATCACACAAGCAGGAAATTATGTTTCTGAGGGGTGGTCAGTACATATTCCATCCACAGAAAAACTCCATGAAGCCATAATACATCACATTTTACAGAAAATTACAGCAGCTGCAGATTGCAAAGGAAAGGTAATTTTTAATAATATTCAATTAAAATGACTTGTATCGCAATTGTATACGCTATATTGTTTTTTCTTTATTTGCTATTCCCCCCAACCCCCCCACAAAAGTGGAGTTACCCTTTAAGTTTCATGTTGATAAGTCATTTACATAAGAGCATCAACTTCATCATAGAAGAAGGTAATAGAAGGAGGCATGTAATTACCATTCATATCTCCATCCACTGTCTTTAGATGAATCATAGATTATTACTTTTTTTTTTGCAATTCTGAATAAAACGATGACATAAACAGATATATTTTTATGTAAGCCTAGCTAAAACAATCCAGCATGTTTTGTTAGCCTCAGTTAAGCAAGGCATGCTGGGATTCATAGTTAGACAACAGACTCCTGATGAACCATGTCAGTCCTATGTTGATCTCAGAGAGCAAACTTTTAGAAATGTGTGTGGGGCAGAGGAAGGGGATTACCATAACATATGGGAACAAAGTGTGTTTATTTCACAGCAATCTTTAGGATAATTCTATGAGCAACACTATTCCAGATGGATGAAAGGCATGAATGCAAATGTCTTACAGGGGAAGTGTAAAAGTTTAAACGTCAGGGTAAAATGAGATTTAAAAGAAATACACAAATGCAAATACATAAAATCACAATTTGGTAGCAGGCAGAAATCTTAAATAAAATAGTAGTAGTAGTAGTAGTAGTAGTAGTAGTAGTAGTAATGCTGATCATTGTGATATTGTCAGTTTCATACCTGTATAAGCAGAGAACCTTACTTTAATTTATAGTGACACTGAAGAGGATATTTCAAACATTTAATTTCATTATGTGGCCTATTTACAAAGAAATAGTGTACTGTGCCATTTCCTTGCATGATCCTCTTGGCAATCTGTTTGTCAGCTGTTTTCTTCAAAAAAAGATTATATAGCTATAGCTGGTACTAGAAATAGGAAACTGGCCTATCAAATGTATCAATTGAAGCGTATTTTAATAATAGTAACACATTAGAGACAAGTAATACTTGCCTTTTCATTGATCACACCACTGTATCCTTCAACACAATTGCTGCAGCCACCCCAAATTTCATGTCATGTGTTTCATCAATGTGTTTATGTTTTCAGGGTTACCCTCAAAAACGGCATAAAGTAAAACTTTTAATAAAATAAAATAACCTACTTCATAGGAACCAATCATTTTTTTCTTCATTGTAATCTGAATAGTAAGAAACACATTCTGATTGGTGGCTATAGGTCACTGCAGTCTGCTCATTGGCTGTGAAAATTAAATAATAATATTAATAGTAATACATTACTATTATTAATTGCCTTAAATAAATGATCACATTACAGGCATACCCCACTTTTAAGTACACAATGGTGTTTATTTACTAAAGCTGAAAAGTGCAAAATCATTCTCACTTCTGCA
>NW_027507718.1:370201312-370321312 GCF_037356315.1 Lithobates pipiens | reverse complement strand
GCGAGTCTTTTTTAGGTCTACAATGATATTTACAATTATCTTTATTCAAAATTATGATCATTAAAAAACAAAAATTCAAACCACTTTTTTTAAACGACATTTTTAAACCACATTTTTTATGACATTTTTTCCTGTAGCAGCAGAAGGACAACAAACCCCAGCATCAATGTCTAGCTTTGAATAATTGTAGACCATAATGATTTGTAGTGATATGACCAGAGATTTGGTCGGTTTATCCAGCTGGAAATCAGTTTAATTTGTTCTTAAAGCAGAAAATCCCCTTTCTGCACACTTACACATAATACAGGTTATTAGTAAGATACACCGTTTAATATGAAACATTTAAAACAGTCACCCTGGCTCCATGTAATAGCTATAATGGACTGTTATTTTTGCTAAACGTTTAGGACTGACACTGGCTGACCTCTGACTCAATTAAAATCATTTTGTATCATCCATGAAGTTGGGAATGAGGACTCTATCTTAACACGTGTGTGATGAATTGTGTGCATTCCTATCAGTCGGATGCTGTCCTGTACAGGGTTCACTTTATTTAACATGCAGACAAATGGCTGAAACTCAGACAGGTCTTTGGAGTCCTCAGCCAACAGCATATCTACATTTCTGAACGGATAAACCTTCTTTACCCAATACGATGCAATTAATATATTTTAGCACTTGCACCAATATGTTCTTCCCACATAATAAAACAATGACGATGGCTGTTGCTGAGACTATCATTCTGCGGGTCTGTTCTCCATACAGGAGGATATTACAAGGGCGAGCTAAACAAACTTCACCAACAGCAAACAGTTTACCCAACCAGTACAAGAAATGGATAAAACCATCATGATCTCCATTCATCCATAATGCAATTTTTTGTCACCAATATTCCTCTTAAATAGTATATTACCCATAAAAAAGCTGTTACAATTAGTAATATTGCAAATTCTATTTAATTGTATGTTTTTCATCAATATTCAACATTGATAACCCATATTTAGACTTAACATAGGGGTTATGTATCCACTATTGCCCTTTTCCTAAGCTAGTGGTACAATTATTGAAAGAGCAACTAATCACTCACCTGATTGGATGCCATAGGTAGCTGAGCCTTGTACATCAGCATTACATTGTTTCATTCTATACAAATTTCGCTTGTGTGATATTAGCCATATATTCGTCCGTGTATTTCTATTGTCAGATTAGTACACGATGCAATCCATCATCTGTTATCCAAGGGCTGTGTTTATCGCAAAAGTTTCTCTCTGATATTCTATCAAATATGTCTTCTATCAAAAGGGGAATTTACACTTTGATCTACTTTGCAGCTTCAACTTTTCGTGGTAGCCTAAAATCTGGTCGTGTGATAATAGTGTCTGTAGGCTTGAGATTTTCCAGCACCAATAATGTAATAAAATAGTATTCTCACAGCGACAAATAGGCGACAACCAGAGACAATTTAAACTACTGAAAGCAAGTAGCCAAAACTGAATCATAGAAAGGGTGAGTGGGAAAGAAAGAAAGAAAGAAAGAAAGAAAGAAAGAAAGAAAGAAAAAGAAGGAAAGAAAGAAAGAAAAAAAAGAAAGAAAGAATGAAAGGAAGAAAGAAAAAAAAGAAAGATGGGGATACAGCAATACAATTAGTAATGTGGTTGATAATAGTATAGAGGCAGAATATTTACTACAAGGCGAAGTAATGTTGACTTTAACCAGAGACAATTGAAACAACTGTTAGCGAAAAAACGGCTAATTTTTCTGCATCATAAATTGATGATTGGGAAAGAGAACAAGAGAGAGAAGTAGAGAGAGAGAGAGAGAGAGAGAGAAAAACAGGGACACAGTAATACCTTAAAATCTAGTTGATGTACTAGTTTGGTAAATACGGCGAAACAATTTCTCACGAACAATAGAAATTGATGAAAAAACAAACTTCGTTTCGCATCTCATTGGATGGTGGAACTAATCGCAATTTCACCGTATTTACCAAGCCAAAGAGCCTTCACTTCTTTAGTAAATCAGCTTCATTAGTACTCTATCTTGTTTAATTCTTACAGATGAATCGGTACCGATCACACAGCCCCTGGATGGTTATGCTGAGATGATTTCATGTAAAGCGTAACATAGAAAATGTATCTCCTATTTTCACATAAACTAGTGATCCAAAATGTGATCACAGAAAAAAAAAAAAATGGCAGAGGAAGAAATAATAATAGTACTAATAAATAAAAAATCAGGTTAATGTATTGAACACATCTCCCGGCAGACATGGCGTTACATTTGAAGCTTTGCTTGTTACTAATCGATAATATAATTTATCTTTATTTATTTCCTTTATTATATATATATATATATATATATATATATATATATATATATATATATATATATATATATATATATATAAAAGTTAGTATACGTAACCATTGTTATAAAACCTTAAAAAAACAAAAAGAAAAAAAAACACAGCCAACTCCCCCTCTCCCCCCCCCCCCTTTATTGGTACATTTTGTTGCCTTCCTATGCCAGGCCTCCCCTTGGTACATAGTGCCTGCTGGGCTTGCGGGGAAAGCCTTTCTACACCCACCTCCTGATACATAGTGCCTGCTGGGAAGCCTTCCTATGCCACCCTTCTCTTGGTGCATAGTGCCTACTGGGCTAGTGGGCTTGTGAGGGAAGTCTTCCTATACTACCCTCCCCTTGGCACATGCCTGCTGGGCTTGAGAGGGAAGCCTTCCTGTGCCAGCCTCCTCCTGGTATATAGTGCCTGCTGCCGGGCTTGCAAAGGAAGCCTTCCTATGCCACCCTCCCCTTGGTACATAGTGCCTACTGGGTTTGCAGGTTAAGCCTTTCTATGCCAGCCTCTTCCTGGTACATAGTGCCTGATGGCTTGAGAGAGATGGCTTTCAATGCCAGACTCCTCCTGCATGGATTTATCTAGAACTGTGGAATTCTGGTACCAGCCTGTCAGAACAGAACAGGGTCAACTGCATCTCCATAACACCTTGCCCATGCACGCATAGCTAATACCAACTGCCTTATTTATTAGCCAGATGGACTAATTTACTACATGAGCTGGTTGAAGGGCATACTGGTTGCGTAGCCAAGCAAGTCGCCGAAGTGAGAGGTGCCAATTAGCATGATTGAAGAAGATTACCAGTACGAACCATTGGCTCCTTTATAAGGGCTCATTCTGTAGAGCAGGGACGATGATATATTAAAAGCAACACGCAGTAACTCCTAATAACAATGAATGTCCTAGTTACTTTAGGCCAGTAAAATGTCATTGATAATTATTTATTAGGGGATTATTGTACTTTGCTCTTCCATAAAGCTGCAATATTGAAATAAATCCCAAGATAAAGGCTGCAGAGCAGTTTTCTATATCCTGATGGCCTTGTGTTTGGCCACTGTCACTTGTGTCCAGTTAGGGGTCAGAAGGACATCTGTGGAGTGACATATAGGGCTGTGTAGTAATCACAGGTCTCATTTGAAGATAAGAAGTGGTGCAGACACCTCGCACACAGAAATAAATGGTGTCTGGCCTTCTCCCCCTAACAATGCTGGCCACTTCCTTGCCCCAGGCAACCCAAGGACTACATAGACTGTCCTTCTCTAGAGATCCCTGTGAAACTTAAACCAAGCACCTATAGCAGTGTCAGCACACCACTGACAAGTGAGGCTCAGATCATTATAATAAAGATTTATTTCAAGGAATAATGGAGAAAGTCTGCCTCCACAACTGCTTCTTATTCTTTTTTTTCCCTAACTCGTGTAATAGGATCATCAGTTGAAACAAGTGCACTATTCTGCTATTGAGTTACTAATAATTTACTAGCAGTTAATATTAATTCGGATAAAAGATCACCAAGGGATTTAATCACAACCACGATTATAATAAACACTCTGGGGGATTAACGAAAAAAGAGACACGTGGAAAAAATAAATAAAGAAAAGAATTCACGATTGCATATAATTCTCATCGCAATAATGGATTTCTGCAAAGAGTGCCCCAACTGGGCACAGTGTAGCTATCTATAGCCTCTAATAGCTACTTATAAAGTCAATACTCCTGTGGAGTGTATACTGTGCGCTCTGGCGCCATCGTCTGTTTAATTTACGCACTACACCACATAGAGGGATTAGTACATTTTAGTAAAGGAGACCTTTGAAAAAAATGGCACTGCAGGCTTGGTTCCTCCACTTACTGAAACTACATTGCATTTTAAACATTTGATGAAAAATAAAAATGTAAATGAATTAGACCCAATGATAGCTGTGAAAAATTTGATTACAAGCTGCTATATTTTCATATAGTAGAAAATGCAAAATTGCAAGTCGGTGCCTTCTAACACAACCATTTCCAACATGTTTAGCTGGCATGGCATGGAGGCAGGGACTTGTTCCTGCTTCATCAGATTTAAAAAAAATAAAATAATACATATATATATATATATATATATATATATATATATATATATATATATATATATATATATATACATATATATATATTATTATTATTATTATTATTATTATTTTTTAATGTTGTTTTTACTGTTCGAATTCTTCCCCTGTACATATTCAGATGCTATCAGTGTTGGATTAACGCAGAAACAAAATCACCTAATGAATCAAATGGATCACTTTTGTTGCTAAGTTGCACACTTTAAATTATTGAACAATACTGTTGGGTTTTCATTTTAGTTAGTTCCAAAGAGAAATAATTGAAGAAAACTATTAACACATAAACCATTGACCCAGAGAAGGGATAGCATGAAGAAGCATCCCCCATATAGGAAATGTAAGTTGTGCAGAATAGTATACATTGCAGCAGCATCAAAGGTCATTTTAGATTACTTTGGGCAGTGTAATAGCAGACTTCATTTGAGAATGACCTTTGCGAATGATACTGAATCTAGAAGTATGACAAGTAAGATAACATAGTACTGTCATTGAAATGATGGCCCATGTGTGAAGTGGACTAGTGCTGATCAGAACTAGACCGTGAATAAAGTACCAAGCTGGGGATGGATGCTGCTGCTCTGTGGCCAGCTTCTTCCATATAGGGGGCAATATACACTTCCATACAGTGGACAATGCTCATTTTCTTACAGGGCAAAATATATATTACACAGGGAGAGTACTCATTTTGCATACGGGGACAATATACACCATACAGGTGACAATATACACAACACAGGGATAGTACTCAATTCCATACAGGGGACAATATACAACACCACACAGGGGGCAATATACAAACACAGGGATAGTACTCAATTCCATACAGGGGACAATATACAACACCACACAGGGCACAATATACACTACACAGGAGTAGTACTCATTTCCATACAGGGGACAATATACACCACACAAAGGACAATATACACTACACAAGGGACAATTCACTTCCATACAGGGACAATATGCATTTACAAACAGGGGACAGTAGGTATTTGATGCAGGGGACATTTTACCTTTCCATACAGGGAATAATACCACAATTGCACAATTGGCTTAAAAAATGCCAGTTCCCCAGGCAGAAGAAAATGCTCATATACAGTTTTTGTACAGTTTAGGTGAGTTTAGCGATTTTTCTACCAGAAGGCTCCAATCAAAAACGCAAACCAGTAGGTTTTTTTTTTTTCCCTTGCCTCTGAACGCTGAGCTTAAAATTTGCCTCTAATCCTCCTAATGTGCCCAATATGCATGAACACATAGGATAACATTGAGCTGCTTCCACAGGGAAAACACAAAACTACTATCTATTTTAAGCCTGTGTGCATGGACCCTATTCCACACAGGTGACATGATAGATTTTTCACACAGGTGAAAATACCCCAGAACTGGGGACCTCAAGACAATATTCATTGACCCTTTTAGCCCTTTATAGCAGTGCCGCATTTTACAAGCTAGCCAAGCCCGCAGCATTTCTATATCATATACAAATAGCTTTCCTATTCTTCTGGTATCATTATATAGTAGTATCTATGGTTCAGTTTAATAAAAGAAAATGCCTGCTTTCTTTTATGTTCTTATCACTTAAGAAGCATGACAGTAAAATACATCTCTTTTATGCAGAAATAATTGTTTGTTCTTTCATATATATATATATATATATATATATATATATATATATATATATATATATATATATATATATATATATATATATATAGATAGATAGATAGATATCTGTATATATATATATATATATATATATATACACACACACACACATATATATATATATATATATATATATATATATATATATTTATATATATATATATCTCGATATAAAAATAGATATAGATATTGTAGATTGGTATTCATATTTTGTATTGTTATATTTTGTTTTATTTAATATATTTCTGCTATCTTGTAATAATGTTATTGTAGAGATAATTCCCTGGACTTCCAGGCATGCCGGATAATTGGGCTCCTTATCCCAGAATTTCTCAGTTGTAAATGGAGACTGCCAGAGATCATCGATCAATATTTACTGCAACTTGACAGCACCGTTCACCATTAGATTATGGCTCAGCTTTTTTTTTTCTAAATAGACAACAGACTGTGTATGTGTGTGTACATTTAAAAAATATATACTATAATATACATATAATAAATATTATACATAATATATATCTTTCTCTGGGGATATGTATGACTATATATATATATATATATATATATATATATATATATATATATATATATATATATATGGGTATACTATATATATATATATATATATATATATATATATATATATATATATATATAAGGCTCTGGTGAGTAAGTTGGATGCCCCAGCCTGCATAGCTGTATACTCCAGGCATATATATATATATATATATATATATATATATATATATATATATATATGTATGTATGTATCAGGGTCTGGTGAGTGTTAGTGGGATGCAGTGTGTCTCCCTCCGGTGTATACTCCAGGGTTTTCTACTATGTTTGTTAATGATACATTGGAATGCAGCTTTAGATAAACCTCTCATTTTCAGTCTCTTAATTGCCAGTAATGCTGCAGTGTTTATGATACGCTGATATTTAAAACAAGCCCTGATATTATTCTGTTTGTTGGTTTTAGCAATCGGGATAAAATTGTGCTCATGGATATTTCAAATTCCATTTCTGACTTGTAATTTGCCCTCCCTGACATTAATGTGAATATCGGTGGGGAAAAACAAAGAACATCATTGGTGTTGTTGGGCAAACCAGGCCATATAGAAGGGGAACAATCATCTAATGTCACTATAGGGACTCCTATTGGTTCAGCATTTTACCCCCTCCGACATTTCATTGTTCCACTCATGTCAATGAAATGCATTTTACTCTGTATAAAAATAATGATGATGATGTCGATAATAATAATAATAATAAAAATACAGATAAAATACAATTCGATTCAACTTCAGTCTCAAAGGCTTATTTTATGTTTTGTAGAATCGCTAATTAAAAAAAAACAATACATAACACAGTCGTTGAAGTATCAGTTATATGCAAATGCACATGTACCCTGGCATAAATGGAATTTCAAAGTGCTTTGGCTACATTCACATGAGAATAAACATTTTACCAGAAATATTTTTTGTAGCACAAAAGTACCTGCATATTGAATATAAAATATACAAATATAAAATTGTCTTTTCTCCCAATACCTGCATTTGGCACAGGTATATGAGATAGTGGGACAGTCAACAGTAATGTCTTCAAACATGCTTGAGACAAATATAGGATCTATAGTCAGACAAAAAAGTTAATGAGAAGACAAAACAACCCCCCCCCCCCCCCCCCCCAATAAATAAATAAATAATAATAAAAAAAAGTGCAGACTTGATGGACTACTCAGTCTTTTTTTTCTGCCATAACTTTTCTTTTTCAATATAGGCATGCCCTCAGATGTAGATTTTTGGATATGGGTGTGGACACAGTGCATGTGTAGGTACCTGTGTGAATGTCCATTGAAAATAATGAAGCTGTGTTCAGATCTATAAATAAAAGACGCCTCTATGGCTCTGTGATGAAGCCTTTTAGTTTACAAATCTAAATACAGGTGTATTGTTTTCAAAGGGGACATGCACACAGGTGCCCAAGCATGCATTTTATACATTTACACATGCATAGATGCAAAAAGTGCATTGTGGTATTTTTTTTTTTTAAAGAGGGCAATAGAACTACAATTTCACACATTTAAAAAAAAACATATCTAAAGGGAAGCATTTTACTGATTATTTACACAGGAACTTTGTGCTGAAAAACTTTGCCTTTACGATCAGTAAAATTCTTACACTGTGTGCATGTAGCCTTAATGTATAAAAATGCCTTATTGCTGCATCAAGATATTGAGGAAAATTTACAAAATGAGTTGACAATCTTCACACAATAACAATGGGAATATTTCATTTAGTTCTCCATTCATTTAAAAAATAGTTCCTGTATACTTATTTCATCAGCACATGACTGGATAATTGAAGTGAATTTTCACCCAATTTATTGTGTGGAGATTTAAAATTCCCTTAGTAAATAAGTCCAATTAGATTAATTTTTACGTTCACAGTACTAGCAAAATAATACAATTATTATGAATATCGACAGTAATGATAGTTGTATAGTTGTATTACTAAACCTTAAAACAAAACGTTTAATTACGTCCACTTACCAAGCAGGCGACCATAACCCTATGGGGTTGATTGACCAGAGGTAAATAGACTCTTCACTTTACAGAGGAATTATCCCCTTAGTGAATGAGGTGAGGCTCTACTGACTTCCATAAATCATATGAAAGCAAAAAAATTTGTTTTTATATATTATTTCTTTTTTCTGCTTGCATGTGGTTGGGTATTCGTTACAAAGTGAAATTTCACCACATTCACTAAGCTCTGGGGAACATTTACTTGCAAAGTGCAACTTCCTTTGCAAAGAGAATAGGCTATTTGCCTTTAGTAAATCAACTCCTTTGCATCACAATTAAATGAATAGTCAGTACTGCAGAGGAGTGGTGCAGATCCTTATGAGTGGAGAAACACAGAGCTGTTTCCCAGTGTTAATCATTTGTTAATAACAGTGTTTATCAGTTTTCCAGCTATAAAAGAGGCCAGCACAAAACTCCTGAAACATGCACAGACCTCCCATAGGAAATAATGGACTTGGCTGGGTCTGATATGGCGAGCCGACTCTAGACTAATACCAGCAGTGATTGAGGTCCCACAAGTTGTAAGCAACACCCAGAGAACAGGAAATCAGGTGGAAATAAAATGGATATTTAGAATTCCTGCTTTGATTAATATGACCTAGGTCAACAGTGCTGGCATAGAAATATTATTATATGTCACTATTTGCTGTGTTAGCAGCCATTTTGGCAAAATGTTGCACCAATATGGCAATAGCCTCCCTCTTGCTATGGTTTGCAAAGCAAGCTGTGTGGGGAAAATATTACTCCCCATTAAATCACTTTTTTACATGGGTCCTGACACTAATACATATTAGGCTGAGCCTATCAGTATGGAGTTGGTGTTGCAATAGTCATTTCATCAGTGGCGCCCATCCATTAGGGGCGCATGGGCGCTACCCTTCCTATCCATGCATCCGGCTCCTAATCTATACGCAGAGCTCATGGATTCCAGTGGGAAGTGGGGTATTTTTTTAAGCCTGTGATTAGAGACAGAAGCTCTAATAGGCTTCAAAAAAGGGTGGGCTGCACTCCGAGCCCACCCTGTTGTGTTATAATAGCAAAAATATATTCACTATATTCACACAGGCTCTCCTCTCGGCCAATCAGGAAGACCTACAGGGAGGTATTGACCTAGAGGGTGGAGGAGGGAGGAGACGCACAGCCAGAGGAGACACAGAGGAAGCTCAACCCACCAGTCGCCAGTGGCCAGCTCCATGACCCACGTTTTGGACTCTGACTCCCCGGCCATCTTGGAGGGACGAGGATCACTCAGGAGCCCCGGGATCTCCAGACAGCAGGACCATGCATGAGAGGTTCCCCACCTGTATCCGGGAGGCCTTGTCCCAGGAGCTGAAGGGCTATGACTGGTCCCTGGTGCCCATGCCGGTCTAGGGTTCTGGCTTCCTCAAAGCCAAGCCCCATGTCAAGAGATGAGGGAAAGCCTAACCCACCAGCCATCACTGAACTCCATGCGATGAAGCCCAACCCGCCAGCCACCATTGCTTCCAGCATTCCCCAGCTCGGACAGAGGAGATCAGAATGTCATCCCATAAAGTAAGGAGGCCTTCTGTCCTTCCTGTCCGTTTGTCTTCCGCATGAGGCAGGGTGTTGTTTGTGTTCCCCACCTTCATGTCCATCTCCCATGGGGGAGAATGCCCCCCCTGCGTCTCTCGCTGGGGGGGGGGGGGGTTGGGGTAGCTTTGGTTTACCGCCCCCCCCCACAAATTATTGAACACCAGCTGCCACTGCATTTCATTGTAATTACGGTTATTGTGAATCTGCAGTGTCCAGGATTACAGCTTCCAGCCCATGTAGCTTATTACTATAGAGCAGAGGATTTAAATAGAAGACCCCAAAGGAGAAATGGTCAGGGATGTCTACTCATGTGTAAAATGTCTATAGAAACAACAGATAGCAATGGCCACATATGTGCATCAGAAAAAGCTAAATAAAGAAGTATTAAACCCAAAACTAAACATTGAATCTATTGCCGTTTACTAATCATTAGATGTGGTGTCTGCATTCGTTTTCTTTTTTTAGGCATTTTCTAATAGCAGGTAATCTGGCCAATAAGAGGGCTTTCACACTGCGCCACCCATAGCGTCGGCGGTAAAATGCCGCTATTTGCGGCGCATTTCAACCGCCAGCGGGGCGCTTTAACCCCCCGTTAGTGCCCACAATATGCCGCAATAGCGGCGTTTTGCCGGCGGTATTGCAGCGCTGCCCCATTGATTTCAATGGGGAGCAGCGGTGAAGGAGCGGGAAACACACCGCTCCTTCACCACTCCAAAGAAGCTGCTGGCAGGACTTTTCCTGATGTCCTGCCAGTGCAACGCTCCAGTGTGAAAGCCCTTGGGCTTTCACACTGGAGACAATGGTGCAGCAGTTTGAGGGCTGATTGCAGGCGCTATTTCTAACGCTATAGCACCTGCAAAACGTCCTCGGTGTGAAAGGGGTCTAATACACTTCCTGTATTAGAAGCACACTCTGGATGAAGGAGAAACAGAGGCACATTTGAAGAGCAGCATTGTCAGTCCGAGGGGAAGAGAGTGTTAGATGCATTAGCAGATTTAAATTGGCCATACATGAAATTCGGTTGGGATTGGAGAAGTTTCAATCCATGTGTAGCCATTGGGATTAAGCCTGTCGGTAATTTATTGCTTGATTCGCACCACAGGCAATAGACTGCATTGCTGATCTATATATTCTGACAGCGAGGGAGTCGCCCCACTTTCACACTATACAGGCATGCCCCACTTTTAAGTACACAATGGGGTTTATTTATTAAAGCTGCAAAGTGCAAATTCAGGCACACTTCTGCATAGAAACCAATGAGCTTCTAATCCCAGCTTGTTCAATTAAGCTTTGGTAATACAACCTGGAAGCTCATTGGCTTCTATGCAGAAGTGAGCCTGATTTTTCACTTTCCAGCTTTAGTAACTAAACCCCATTGTGTACTTAAAATTGGGGTATGCCTGTAAAGACGCACCAGGGAGGATTCCCCCATCCACATCAAAAGTGTGGATGGGTGGACTTGGGGTCAGTTTTTTTTTTTTTTCGTTCAACCTGCTGGTTGTTTTTGTCCTTTTGAGACAAAGGTTTTACATAAGTGAATAACATCTGACCATTTATCCAACCTTGACAGCGTTAAAGGGTTTGTCTCAACTTAACTGCTATATTTGCAAGAGAGCTTGTTCTATTGAAAACAACAGACCTACTGGCCAGATAACCTGGTGAAAAGAAATAGAAAAGAAAGACTAAACAATTAAAATGCAGTCATCACATCTAAGATTTAGTAAGCTGCATTATAATAAATGTTTCCTCTTGATTTTAATACATCGCATGCGCAATGCACATAGTACACACTGCAGAGACTACATTGCTGAAGAAATGTACTTTACTTCATTACTATGTGAGCACCCAGCATTGCTTGTGAAACTCTTTGTTTAAAGTATTATAGTAGTAGTAGTAGTAGTAGTATCTGTCTTGTGATCCAGGCACATATGCAGACCTATAGACTCCACTATAGTTGGCCATTTCAGCATAGTCTGGGCCCCATCCCAAAATTAGTAAATCAAAACATAGTCTAATGAACACCTACAACACAAAATCAGTACATAAAGAGTTCATTTACATAAATATGGGTGCTAGAACCATAGACTGGGTTTCCTTAAAAACACGGGACAAGCTGATTGTTCTCGAGAGAGACAGAATGGAGGTCTGCCATGTAAAGGCAGATCACCGTTCTGTGAAAAGGGAAAGTAGAGATCCTGTGTTTCTGCTAAGCAGGGACACGGATCTCTGCCTTCCCACAGTTAAAGCGCATCCCCCACAGTTAGTAATCACTCCCTAGGAACACATTTAACCCTTTGTTCACCCTTGATGTAAATCCCTTCCCTGCCCGTGTCATTAGTACAGCGACGGTGCATATTTTTAGCACTGATCACTGTATTGGTGTCACCGGTCCCCCAAAAAGTGGCGCTTTGTCCACTGCAATGTTGCAGTCCCACTATAAGTCGCTGATCAACGGCAGTAAAAAAATAATGAATACATAAAAATTCCGTAAATCTATCCCATAGGTTCTAGACGCCCTAACTTTTGGGCAAACCAATCAATATACGCTTATCAGGATATTTTTTTAACAAAAATATGTAGCAGATTACATATTGGCCTAAAGTGATGAAGAAATTCGATTTTTTACATTTTTTTTATTGGATGTCTTTTAAAGCAATAAGTAATTTATAGCACAAACAAATAAAAAGTGCCACAAATACCACCAAAAGAAAGAACTATTTGTGGGAAAAAAAGGACACAAATTTTATTTAGGTACAGCGACGCACAACCGTGCAATTGTCAGTTAAATTGTCGTTCAGTTTCGTATCGCAAAAAATGGTCTGGTCATGAAGGGGGGAAAAACCTTACGGAGCTCAAGTAGTTAATATTCATTCTGCCATTGCTGAGTCAGCATTGGAATTATTCCTTCGGGCGCCTTCTATTTAAATTTCTCTTCAGACAAAGGGAATTTACTACTGTATTTCCTTGTTAAATGATTATAAGTCACTGACAGACACGTATGTCGCCGTGTGAATTGTTGCATGTCTAAGTACCATTGTATAGGCAAAACTATATATTTTTTTAATTTTACCTTGCAGTAAACTAGCCTACTAGGCAGAAGGAATTATTCTGCGGTAGGCATGTATGAAGGTACTAAGAAAACTGGGATTATGTGCATCCTTTATTTGCACTTAGCTGTTACTGATGGTTTAATAGCCATCCCCTATTTACACAATGTTATCTCTGCTGCTAGCTATGGTTTCTATTAGTAATTAGATGTCTCTCAGAGACTTTTACCTCCAGGTATTTGTAGTCTACTGGAGAGAAGGCAGACACTTTCACTGAGAGCTTCACAAGAAAACATCAACAAAGGGATCTTCTTGTTAAGATATCAGCTTCAGATTTATGATCAGGTACATTCACATTCAAGCAAGCCATAGATGGGACAATTTTACTGACCAATTTGTCAAAAATTCAAAAAGCTTTAATGGCAATGACTTTCCAATGAGCTATAAAATAATATAAATATACTGATATATTATATATAATATACATGTATTGATCAACACACACATATATATATATATATATATATATATATATATATATATATATATATATATATATATATAAACACACACACATATATATATATATATATATATATATATATATATATATATGTTGATCAATACATTTATATTATATAATATGATATAAAATCATTCCCTGCACACTGTTTTAAGCAAAAGATGTGATCATGGAATTACAGTGACATCCATATAGAATCTGCTATGTAACAAACACATAGGACTGGAACAGAAGACAATTTTTAGGAAAATTATTCAGTATTCCGTTAGCGATAGCATGCTTTCTGGAGCAACAGTATTATTGTCTACATTGTCTTTCAGTGATTTTTTTTCATCTGATTTAACAAAAAAATATCCTGGCCTTAGCCAGTGGACATACACATTGGGGTTGATTGACTAAAATCTGGTACAACACAGCATAGAAACCAATCAGCCTCCAGGTTTTTTTTTGTCAAAGTTTAATTGAACAAGCTGAAGTTAAAAGCTGATTGGCTGCCATGCACAGCTGCACCAGATTTTGCACTCTCCAGCTTTAGTAAATCAACCCCATAGTGGTCTGTGATTGATTTACGTTCAAGCAATCACAAACAAGCGACTTAAAATATCATACAATGCAACACACACGGTATTGTTTCACATTGTGCAACTGACTGAAAACATTAATCAAAAACTATGATCTCTTAAAAAAAATTGACTAAAAATGATCATTTATGTGCTCTGAATTATGAACAGTTCTGACACGTGCAGATTTTTATTTGAACGTTCAGAAGAGATCTCAAAATTTCTCCAAAGCTGATCAACTAAAAGTATAAATCAAATGAAAGCTCAATAAATCAATTGAATGGAAGTTCTTAGGTTTGGAATTTTTATTGAATTAACTTAGTTTAGTTGCATTGACTGATCACGTGGATATAGGTGTGACCACCATTACATTCATCCATCACAACCTACAATTCCAGGCAACCATTAGGAATACTTACTTATTCATCAATGTGATTTATTCAGAAATAGTCACAAGCCATATACTGTACAAACCCTATAGAGTGAACCGGCATATATGCAATAATATACAATATTAGTTATAATAATAAACACATTTATTGTTATTGGGGTTGAGAAGAAATTTATATTGTTACATGGCTATATAGATAGGTTAAAAAGGTAAAACTTGTCTATTGAGTTCTACCAAAAAAAGCTTTGCTGTTAAATGTTTACCTAGCTTATTGAATAAACTGAAGCTGTGATCACATTTAGGGTCCATGCACAAGGCTTAAAAATCGCTGCTTCTATAGGAGTTTTGTGTTTTGCCTGTAGAAGCATCTTAATGTTATCCTATGTGTCCATGCACATTAAGACAATTAGAGGCATATTTTAGACTCAGCACTTAGTGGCAGAAAAAAAAAAACCCTTTTTGTTTGTGATTCTAATTGGAGCTTTCTTACATAAAAAATACTAAATGCTCCAAAACTTTGGACAAAAACGCTCTATATGAACGTCTGTTCCTGCCAAGGGAACTGACTTTTTTTTTTAAGCCCAGTGTGCATGGAGCCTTAGAGTGCATTCACACTTGCGACTGCTCCCGCAGCCCAATTACATGCCCCAGCAGGGGTTCCCGCAATTAGCTGTGAGAAGCAGCCCTATTGAAAGCAATCAGACTGTGGGTGCATTGCATTCGCAAAAGGTGACTGCACCCTTAATTATCAGGATTTTGCCTTACACCTGATTGTATAATTGAAGTAAACTCTGCCTACCATACCTACTTAGCTAAAGCTAGCCATGCTAAGAATGAGAGAAGACCAGACTGAAAGAGAGAAAATCAATAGATTCCTCCATCCAAGCTAAACAGTGTGAAAGGAGGAATCTCCAGTGGTGGCTATTGTATTCAAACAGCCGCAGCACCTATGGTTGTCTAAACACCCAATTCTTGACTGCACTTGATAGGATGCAGTCATTGTTCAGCCAATAACTCTGCACCCAGCTCAGTTAATTTTGAAATAAAATTTTGGTGCACCAGATGATGCAGGCAGTGACAACCATAGATCAGATTTTGGTTAATTTAGCAGGGAGGGGCTCAAATCTGAGCCATCTATGATCAGCTTAGGTAAATGGTCGCTTCTTCTTTAGTAAATCAGTTTATTGTAGTAAGTGATTACAAGAAAATAACCTCTAAAGCCTAGTACACGCGGCAACATTGGCCAGTTCAGTAAAAACCGGCTGACATTTGTCACATGTGTATGGCAGCTGGTCCAACAGAAGCCGGCTATTTGGCCAGCTTCTGTCGGATGAACATGTTGGAAAACCAGCACTTTCAGCCAATGGCTAAGATCACAGTAGCTCAGCAGAGAGGATTGCTGTACTAACATCATATAATTAGTATATCAAGTCTAATCTGAGCTGTCTGTATTTTTTGTTCAACCTGCCGGGTCGAACAAACAAAAACTCAAAAACTAGTAGTGTGTATTAGGCTTTAAAGCAAGGCACTTGAGGCAATAGTGTTGCTAAAAGGATGGAAATGACCAAATTCACTTTACCCTGCCATTGCTGGCTAATTAGAAATGGAACATCAGCAGGATAAGCCCCTCCTATTTAAATTTCGGATGCTTTTATAGAAAGCAGTATCTCCATTTCTCTGTATTTCTACACTGCAAATAAGGATTTCCATAGACTCCTACTGTGACATTTGTTTTACATTTTAGATTTCCAGAATTTTTAAATTGTACAAAGAATTCGTTATCTGACAATGTAATATTTGTAACTAAATAGATACATAATATGCCTTAAAATACACTGATAAAACTTTTTGAGGATAATCAACAACTCAACAGCAACTAAAGTTTTTTTTCACCAAAACCAGTGAATGTTAGGTTTATGTTCCTAGTTAATTAATAGTTAACTAATTAAACATAATTAATACATTAATAAGTTAAACACTGAAAAAAATAATAATATTTAATAAGTTAAAAAGTTAAAAATAAGTTAATTAATAAAAAAATTTGAGGATAATCAACAACTGAATCAACAACTAAACTTTTTTTCACCAAGACCAGTGGATGTTAGTTGTTCTTAGTTTTGTGCTAATGAAGTTCCTTTTATAGATTTTGCACATAGCTAGGTTCTTAAAAGAACACTGACAGAACTGATAATGTAATTATATAATAAATTATTTCAGTGAAATGTGTTCAGAAAATATATTGAATTGCATATTAGTTTTTCACAATAAAAGAGCTCAAACTGTAAATTGGGAGAATGAGGTGCCATTGGGCACCTACTTTTCATCTGGCAATGTTAGCTGTCTGCTGTCCCTGTGCAGGCCAGAAACAAAAATGCAGTAAAGTCAAATTGGGGTCAGAAATCTGGATCCACCTGCTTGTTTCGTCAGTGTCAAAAAAGCACAGAAGCAATGGGGTAAGACTGACAGCCAGGCAGCTAGAATTTTTGAGGAGAGGTCATCAGATAAAGTCTATGTATCTCACTCAGCACAGGTAGCTATTAATAATGCTTTATAAACAAAGCAAGAATATTATAAATTTACATCAGGAAGATTTGATCATAAAAAGCAACTGTTTCAGAAGTTCCTTTTTTATTGACGCCACTAAATAAAAACTATCAACAGCTTTTAATCAATAGTACTACTTAAGATACTTAAAAAAATAGAGCATGATTTAAGTACTTTACAACATTTTTGTTTCTTTCGCAGTGAGGTGTACAGAACGTTTCCTCCGCATATAAAAAGCTAAGTGGAGAATTGAAAAAAAAAACTGTGAACTGGCGTCCTAACATTTTTGTATGTAAGTGCTGTATTTGCAGAAAAAAGGCTTAATTTTTGGTAAAAAGGGAAACATGAAATGGAACAAACTTAGAGAAGAAGAAAAGGCTGTATTACAAGTAACTACATTTACTGCTGTAATAGTATCAGACCAACCATACAAACATTTTGTTTTTTAAAGTCCATATATACCTCTTTCTAAATGTAGTATATTTCAATAAAATACACTAAAAATGGTTAAAAACGTTTGGACAATGGTTAAGAATATACCAAACTGGAAACGGACAAAATTCTCAATTTCTTTGTTGAACAAAACCAAACAATTCGAGTTTTTGATGAAATAAAAATAAACTTTAAAAGAACAAAAGCTCACATGGATCTCATAACAAGTTGACCTTTATAAATAGCCTATAGAGCATTTCCATACATCTTTGCTCTGATTGACATGGTTTCTAAACACAGTGAGAAAACAAAATGCAGTTTGTTAATTTTTGTGCCCAAATCAAGGGCTGATAAATTAAAGGTCTGCTAAAACATCTAACGTTTGTTCAGTTTTGATTGCATTTTCATTGTTTATCAGATGTTCATATTTGGTGAGCAATCACTTTTTATTAGCAAAAAAACTCTGCAAGGCTTGTAAAAGCAAAAATAATAATAATATTAATAACAATAAAATAAAATTGTGCAATTACTATTAGTGCTATTACAGTCATGTATATTCAGGATTTTGAAGACAATGGTTGAATGTGATTAAATAAGGGAATTTTTCCTGCTCATTTCAAACGCACAGAGACATATTTATCATTACTAGTGGAGCTTGGGCATATCAGTTTCATAAGTTCAAAAGTTCTCTGGAATCTGACACTATTCCTTGCACCTTTTTCACTGCATTTATGATGTTCCAGAAAATCCTCGGCATTATCCAACAGCAGAATGATCACAAACTAAAATGTTTTTAATGCAGCGCATGCAGTATGTTTTTGGAGTGCTTATTTTCAAATGGGCATCAAACAACAAGTGAAGATCAAAAAGCAGCTCCCTTCTAAATAATGACCTACATTCAACATTAATCGCCATTATCCCAAATAATTATTACAAATAATAATGATAATGAAATAATATGCATCCCTGCTAACCACCATTACTGTACTACTTTTTCCTTTTATTAAAACTTTCTCCAAAATGCCTAGTTTTTCAACTTTCACCTTTATATACCTATAGCCATAACCTCCTTTTCTAGTTTTGGATGGAGTGGGGGTGTATTAAAATCCCTCTCAGGTTATTTTTTGTTATGTGTGTCCCTTGAGGGAAATTCTCGCTGTAGACTGTTGTCAATAAAACAAGTGTTCTTATTGGAACAAAGCCTGGCCTCTTATGGTGACAACTGTAAAATTTCAGATAACCCATCATTTTCTCTCACAGATAGCAATAAAATTCTTCCCCACTCTATTTAGAGCACAAAAACAGTTTTAACTATACATACACTTTAAATGAAATTGGCGCATTAGATTTAATATATACAGAGCATTTGCAGTAATGATTGCAATGGCAAAAAAAGGCTGAAAAGCATTGAAAATAATGGAATCCCGTTAAATGCATTAGTACAGGCATACCCGACTTTTATGTACACAATGGGGTTTATTTACTAAAGCTGGAAAGTGCAAAATAAGGCTCACTTCTGCATAGGAACCAATGAGCTTCCAGGTTTTATCACCAACGCTTAATTGAACAATCTGGGGTTAGAAGTTCATTGGTTTCTATGCAAAAGTGAGCCTGATTTTGCACTTTCCAGCTTTAGTAAATAAACCCCATTGCGTACTTGAGAAGATATCCAACACAAAATAGAGGATATGCATAGTCCACTTATACAAATCCAGGCAGAGAATTGCACATCACATACCCACGGAGGAAGGAATACCAAGACAACTGGCAGAAGGAGAGGGAGTCTAACATGTAACAAAGCTGTGACTGATATAGGGTCAACAACAAAAATGACCGACCAGGAAATAAATGTACCCTGCCTGAAGGAATCAAGGGCTGGGCTTGAAACATAAACTAAACTGGATGCATGTGACAGGGTCCATTTCATAAGGGGGGGGTTTAAGCAAAGAAGAAAAAGAGATAAATAAAAGATGGGGGGTAACATTTATGTGTTTTCAGATGACACCAAGATATATATAGTGAAATAAAGTCTTTATTGGATGTCTCGACTTATACAAGCAGACCTAATTGCACTGTTTAATTGGACAACTAGGTTGCAAATTAGGTTTATTTTGATTAATGTAAAGTTTTAAACACATGCATGTATCATACATTCTAGGGGGAATACAACTGGGGGAGTCAGTTTCTAAAGCTAGCAAAATCATCTAGAATGGGCACCAGCATACAAAAAGGATGTGGGGAATTGGGGGGGGGGGGGTGCAGGGAATGACAAATGAACTAATATGAGCCATGAAGGTTCTCATCTATAAAGAAAGCTTGGCTGAACTGAAGTTATTCTTTTTTGTGGAAAATAGGGGGCTTTAATCACCATGTATAATGACACAGATGGTCCATATATTGTGGAAAATAGGGGGCTTTAATCACCATGTATAATGACACAGATGGTCCATATATTGAACCTACAAAAGACAAAGGGGCATGCTTTACATCTGAAGGAAAAGATTATAAACCTCCACATACCGAAAGGCTTCTCCACGGTAAGAGCCGTGAAAATGTGAAATAGACTCCCTTAGTAACTAGTTGGAGGCATTGCTAAATGCCCTGAATTTAACCGGCTATTAAGATAGTTATAAAACATGTTGATGCAATTGCCTTAAGGGGTCATGAAGGAGTTTTTTTGCGTTCGTCTGAACAAACTGTGGGCATAGATTCTGTTTACAGGTTTTACATTTATTTGTGTATTAATTGTTTCTGTCAGTAAAACTAGATGACCTTTGTCTTTTAGCAGCCTGACAATCTAGGTTACTATGTAACATGTAATTTGAAATATGTGAAAAATGTCTATCCAATTTTCAGAATGGGTGATGGCAAATAAGCTAAATTTCCAATGTGAACACAGCTTCACTTTATTTCCTAAGCTCCATGAACATACACTATGCGCAATAAACTGGCTCTGTTCCTTCACAAAATCAATTCCATTACCTTGACTGTCAAGCAAAGGTTCTTTCAGGATGGTTTCAGATGCTGTGACTGACATATATTAGCAGAAATGCTGATTGGCCTAGTGCGAAAATCTTTGCGGAATACACACATGTGCTAATGCTTAGGTAAGCAGAATGTGAAAATTCTCTTTCTTAAGAAAAAAATGATTTTTTAAGAAAAGGTGAAGTCTCATAGGAGAAAATGTTCATACAGGTGCTCATAACAATCATGCATTAAATATTACTTTCCAAAAAAAATGTTCAAAATATCCTAATCAGTCTGGAAAAGATTAAAACATAATTTCCTGTCCATTGCTTCTTTCCTTGCAAATCAGACGATACAAAAGAATGAATGCGATATATGTGTTGTTTCATATGTTGATGTCTCTGACATACTGTGGTTGATTTGCAGAAAAACTTAGCTGTTCACCTTGCAGAATGGATGTAAATAAAACAAGGCAGACATTTGCAAGGGAAATAAAAAGTAGGATTTTTGTGAGCACATGATTGGTTGAAGTGAACACAAAGTGAACACAAAGTGAACACAGTTTCATCTCATTTACTAAGCTAAGTGAACATTCACTATGCAAAAGAAACAATTTTTACTCCTTTGGTAAATCAACCCCAATGGCGTGTCGAGTATATTTTAGGGCAGTATATGATTCATGAATGACCAACAAAACAAACAAAAACTAGAGTGATGGTCGTCTAGACTATCACATCTAATTTTAATCTAATGTCTATGCTTACCCCAAAGGGCAATAAAAAATTGAATAATAGCAGAATCCTATGAGGTGTTTGTATGAGTGCAAGTTTGCTGGAGCAGCATAAAATGTGCACCTTTACTAATCGCTTACTTATATTTGACTTGTGCCACAAACACAACATTGATTCTCAGATGCTTTTGGGACTTTGCCGGGGTTGCTATCGACCTGAATATACTTTTTTTTTATCATCATTGTGAATACCTAGGTATCATAAAAATGGAATTATAAATGCAAACTTACAAAAATAAATTAAAGTTTAAATTCAGTCAGCCCTTTCTTATTTTTTTGCTGTCTATATTCCCATTCATTTCCAGAGCTGGTGACTTCAGGATGGGAAGTGTGGGGAAAGCGCCCGACAATAACACAGAATGAATTAAGAGTGCATTCAACTTCTTTCATAGGAGTAGGTCAGCAGAGATTTACAAACTGAATACATTTTTATAATTTTTTTTATAATTTATCATACAGCAATTTTTTTTAATTATTCAAAATTATTTGGGCTTTGAGATGTGTCATTGCAATAATTTAAAAAGAAAATAAATGGCAACTTTAAAAAAAAAGTATAAGTACCTGAATAACTGTACTTATAATATTACTTTTTTTTATTGTACTTTATAATTCTGTTACTATAGTATTTGTGTAACTGTACAGCTTTAGATTGTGCTTTTTGCCTTAAAGTGTCACTAAACCCACATTATAAACTATTTATAAACTTTATATTACATGCTGTTTATACTCACTCAGTCACTATGATATTTATTTTTTGTATTCTGCAAAAAAAAAAAAAGGTTTGATCTTGCTGTTCTATATCGCTCTCTCTTTTCCCAAGTCCCAAATTCAGCTGAGGATTTTGAAGAGGAGTGTTGGCAGCTCTGCACATGCTCAGTTTTCAGTGAGTTTCTATGCTGAGCATTTCCTCCCTATCACATCTGAGCAGCCCATAGGTGACTATAGAGTCTCACATGTGGGTGTATACATATTGGTAAAAGACAGCCCACTCCCTCCCTCCTCCTCCATGCCCACTAACCAGCTAACCACAATGGGGGTGGGATATTACATATTGATTGATGGAGGCTTCACCTCTCTGTTATTCTAAAACACAGGCTGCAGGGGCATGACACAGCCTGGGACTGTCAGAAATCCAACCTCACCATATTATTGCCAAAAAATAATAAAAATTTGATTTCAAATATATATTTGTATGACGATTTAAAACAGTTTATTGATATTAATTATTTATTTTTACATTGTATTCTAAAGGTTTATTTTTAATTTTAAACATATGACTAGCAGCAGAGGTCCTCCTGCTTATGTTTCCCCCCAGACAGGCTGGGAGAGATCTGGTTCATGTGACAGTGTACATTGATTAGGAAAAAGATACTTGCAGCCAGTGAACCTGGGAATCTATTGTGAATAGGTATGCCCTGCCTTTCTATGTAAGGCTCCTGGACAGGTGCAATGTTCCTTTAACTAATTTATGGCCTTTGTCACCAGACCTCTCTGGCTATACACGAATCACAGTAACAAAAGCCTTTTCAATAAGATTAATAATATATATATCTTTGCATTTAACAATACTTTTTACACTATTATAATATCAGATTTATTAAGACAATACATTTATTGTTTACTATTGATAAAATATAAGTATTTTTTTGTATTTCTTTGCATAATTTAATTTTTAAATTTAATTTTCAAATATGTTTGGTAGTCTTCAAATGCTTTCAACATATTAGTAGTTTTATTATTTTTAAATTATTTTTGAAAAAAGTATGCCAGGGAATTATTTTGAATTAATGTTTTACTTCACCATTATTTAATTCACCCACAAAAACCTTCATCTCACCATCTTGTCAACATCTAACCACTTGTTCATTCCACCTCAAATGTGTGCATGGGAGAATCAGTTTTTTTTTTTTGATCACCTGGCTGGCCGAATTAAAAAACAAAACAAAAAAAACATCTATCTATGGCCAGCTGATTAACCGCTCATTCCATACACTGGGAAATCCAACGCATTTCAAATCTTTTCATTTCAGCTAGCCTTATGAGGGATAAAGTACCACTTATATACAATACATATTCAATTACCATCCTTTTAATATAAAACCAAACGTCAATCATCCAGAAGGATAAATCTTGGGCACAGGCCCGTCTGAAAAGATCTGAATTCAAGTCTCAGTTGCATAGGGTAGCTTAGAAATGACAACCAAAATGTTGGCTTTCAAATACTACCAAATGTGGGCTTTGTAAGCCTGTCAGATATAGGCCTATACACTCACACTTAATAAGTCCTATATTATAATACTAATTTACACTCCTACATATTGCCTGCAAATTTATTGGATGTTAAATTACTGCATGTGAAAGTGCTTTTTGTGGAAAGCTATTTAAAAGTAATTTAAGTTTTGAGCATTTTCCTGTTTTGGTGGATTTAGTTGTATAGCAGGGTCCTCTGATTCCTCCTGTATTGAATTGAATTGTATTGTAACTGTACTGTCTGCCCTCATGTTGTAAAGTGCTGCGCAAACTGTTGGCACTATATAAATCCTGTATAATAACAAAAATAATAATATTGTAATCCACAAAAAGGAAAACATTGAATATTGCACCAAGTATACACTGCATGCACAAATGATTTTTTCATCAGCAACAAGTTTAAAGATAGCTATGCAACAAGTAATAGGGTTAATTTACTAAGAAAACACATACATTTTGCAAATAACATTCCCTTTGCTAAGTGAACACAATCTTCTCCTTTAGTAAAGGAAATCTTATGGTCCCATTCACATGGGCTAGAAAAAGGCACATGCTAGGTGGCTATGACCCCTAAACAGCACCTCCTGAACAATGGGGCTATTTTATTGTACTAAGCAAAACATGCAGGGCTGCATCCCAATTATTATCTGCAGTGTTTAGGTCATAGTGGGGCTAAGGTCTCCTATTTAGTATATTCCAATCGCTGACAGAAGAGCAGTTGGAACTGGGGTAGACCTCCACTCAAAAAATAGAGGTGCTGGATGTTGTCATATCTCCAAAGGAAGATTTCCTCTCTATTCCTGTTCTAGTGACAACTCAAATTTTGGATTTTCCTTCTCGAGTGGGCCCAGAGACAATAGCCACCGGTACTTTGAAGTTCCCCAGTGGGGACAAAGACAGCATTAAAAACCTGACAAGGGTTCTACTCTTTCCTACTTTATTCAAAACATTAAACAGGGTTTTGGCTTTATATAAACTTTAAAATATAAACTGAAGCTGAGTTCACTTTGAATATCCAATGTGCAATATTTGCCATTTGGTTGGATGATGATTATTATTATTATACAGGATTTATATAGCGCCAACAGTTTGCACAGCGCTTTGATTGATTGTATTCATCTTCTTTATCTTAATCTCCAATTCCTTACTCAACCTCTTTTAGGTCACCTTACCAAAAACCTTAAAGCTAGTTCTCTATATCAAGTGTAAAAAGTAATTTTTTTTATTTTTATTATTTAATTGAGAATTAGCTGTTCAGACAGTTCACATGCACGCCTCAGCTCATGCCATAAACTATACACTTCTTTGTCTCAACACATAATGTAACAGGTGGATGGAGCTGAGTGATAATGGTAAATAAATCACTTTTCATTTTACTGAGGTTCAAAGATTTTAAATATCCCTGTTCTTTTATGATACTGTGCGGACCCGTTGTGTGCAAATGTTTATATGATTTGGCAGAGTACCAGACAAAACCTTTTTTACTCAGCCTTTCTCCACAGGGGGAGTCTGGGGAAGAGTATGGGGGTGAGTGGGGTTAAGAAGAATATCAACATCTTGCCTCTCTTTCCACAGCAGTTATAGTAGATCACATTTCACAAAGCAGCATGAGCAATGCTAGCAGAGCAAGGTTGTTAAATGATTGCAGTACAATGGCGTCATCATACTCTTCAAAATGTGAAAAGTGCTAAAGACATCCAAACTTTTTAATTACTTAACCCATTTGGTACCTTTTCTATTTATATTGAAGGGGCAAATCACTGTGTGCTGATAAAATAAAACACCAATTTGTACAGATATGTGTTTATTGAATAAATCATTAAGTGTATTTTTCTATGCAGCTAATCTAAGTACAGTAAAACCTTGGATTGCGAGAATAATTCGTTCCAGAAACATGCTTGTAATCCAAAGTACTCATATAGCAAAGCGAATTTCCACATAAGTAATCATGGAACCTCAGATGATTCCTTCCACAACCATTTATTCATAAGTCCTTCAGTTTATAGTCCACATAAAAAGATTATATCAATGTGACAGGTTGTGTAACCATAAAATGTCCATCCACAAATGGTAGCCTCCACAAGGAGGTTAGAAGCAAAATCGAGCAGGAGCTGTAGAGTATAAAAGAGAAGAGAGGAGCCACACTGCCGGCTCCTCCACACTGCCGGCTCTCACCACTGTCAGTCTGCAATCATGACCGGGCAGACTGCCCAGCAGTAGAGCCATCTGAAAGCATGTCTTGGAGCGCTAGTGGAGCGCAGCGTTCAATGGATGACGTTGACGGCGGTGAGGAGGATGGTCTATGTGGACAGCTTTACCCCGGATGACTGCATACTTAGATGTGCCTAATTTAATCATCAACCATGTAAGTTGCTAAATGTTGTACCTTCATTAAATGTAACCATACTGCTACACTTAGAGGCGCCTTGATTCTCTTTTATACTAAGTTGTGACGTGACGCTACTTGTATATCAAGACATAGCTTGTTTATCAAGTCAAAATGTATAAAAAAAATGTGCTTGTCTTGCAAAACACTCTCAAACCAAATTACTCTCAATCCAAGGTTTTAGTGTACCTGAATTTGACTTAGCGTCAGCCTTTTGTTGTTTCCAACACAGCAGAGCTCAGGCTGAGAGAAAGAACAGGGCAGAATAAGGAACCAATATGTTGTGTTGCAGTGCTCACATGCTAACAAGGGTCATTCAGAAAAAAGGCTCTTTCTTCACATTTACTGTACAGTCACAGGCTGGGGGCAGGGACAAGACATACATGTATTACTGAACTGCAGTTGAGAAAATTCTGGTGGATTGAAGGTAAAACAGCAATCATATATGCATTTGAAATGTATTTACTGTAGATGTTTACCTAGAGTTCAAAATTTTTGATAGTCCAAAGCAATTGTATTTTTTTTTTCAAATCTCTAGGGTCACAAAATGTATTTTTAAAATTAACTTTATGATATTTTGAAGTTTTATAATGGACATGTTCACTGGTCTATTACAAAAGCTATTCTATGGGTGAATCAGCAATGTATCTATCTATTCTCCTATTGCACGCAGTATAACTAATGAATTAAAGAATATACATAGCTTAGTGAATAAAAAAAAAAAGAAGCTATGTAGACTTTGGAAATTCTATCACAAACAAAAAGGATTCTGTCTTCTACATGACTGGATGATTGACGTGAACACAACTACTGTAAGTAGAAAGATAACTGAGTCATTGCTTTGTTAAGTTAACATTCCCTACTCCTATTTGTACATTAACCCAATATTGGAATTCTAAAGGCTTAATAACAAACTGGAAAACAGGAATGATATAGTCTACTAGGTGACTTCTTAACCATGGGCCTTGATTTCTGATGTTCTAATATACCATATGTCTAAGATGACAAATAATTTTACCATGTATCCCCACAGAGTGGTACTGTGGATACTGAAGATGTTAAAAGTGCCGTGTCCCGATAGTTAGAGAATATGCAAGTAAAATGGAACTTTGGACTTTATAGGCACAGCAATACTCATTTGGATAAAATAGAATATCTTTAATAAAAAGGAAAAAACAACAATAACAATAAAGTTTAAATTCACACTAATGGTTTATACAAAATATAGACATCTTTAGCATCAACCTACTGCACTACACAGAATAAAGAAGGATATCTATAGTATACTGAATTCCGGAGTGCTGGTTATGATGTCATGATATTGATGTCAAAACTTGCTCTTGCTCTACATGTGGGCGAGTGCTTCGTCAGGAGCTTTAGGCACACTATTAGGTGTGAAAAAACATACAAATAGCATCAATCTTTAAACAAAGACATCAATTCCAATAGAACATACTGTATACTGAAATTCCAGTTATCTAGCTCCAAAATGATCATGCAGTGAGTACGAAGTAATAATGGCGTAGGCAAACCAACAACTTTTGGGAGCATATATAACTTAATATTATTAGAGTAATATGTGTAAAAATATGAACAGTCACTAAATGATAATGAGATATGCCTTTAAACACAGAGATACCTAATCGATAGGGAGCCTTAAAAAAAGGGAGGGATGGCAGACCTGAAATTAATATAATAACTATACAAAGTATATGTATGATACCAAAAAGCCTGAAGATGGAGCAAGGGTTATAGCATAGGTAAATTTACTGTATAGTAAAGATGTTAGACATACGGCTGAAGACATCAGCAGAGTGCCTGTTTGAAACGAGGGGACACCCCTTGGGTAAAATCTGTGATGATATAAAAATCTAGAAAAGATTATCAACATATTATATAAATAAAGAAATAAGAAGGAAGGAGAAAGGGGGAAAATGGTGTATATTCAATAGTAACTAGGCTACACTATACACGCCAGGCAAACAAAACTTACCTAGTTTGGCAGTGTATAGCATCTATAAAAAGAAATCACAATGTATCCATATGGTAGTCGAAGGAAATCATTCTCTAGCCTTCACATATTGTTAGCAGTGACAGACAACACAACATGGGACACAAACTGTTCCCCACATACTAGTGAAACACTGAAACATCTAAGGATGTAAAAAACTGAAAAAAGAGGGTGTTGTCACTAAAAAAAACACATCTAAGATGGCCTAGAAAGTCAAATGGACCAAGCCATCCAATTGACCCTTCCTACCAAAAAAGTGCATGGAACAAAGAATATATTTCAATCGATTTAGGTCTATAATGAACAAATTCAAAAAACAAAAGAAATATCTGCGCTTGGAAAAAATGAACTGTACAGGCAGCCAGCACCAATGGTAAGATTACACACTAGTTAGGCATAAAACATTTAAAGGGGGTACCGCCAATAGAATCATAAAAGTTTTTTTGAAATTAAATAATAAAGTCCATAAGAGGTGTGGATAGAAGGAGACACCATACACCAATGTCGATGAGGGAGAATGGATCTAACATCACCGCTGTGTGAAAAAGCTGATTCGCTTACCAGATTGTGTTGATCCTCAAATTATAGAGAGGTCAACACCAGCATTGGAAAGACATAATTGGATAGATCATCTGTGGCACGGATCATCACCAAAATTGGATGGATCATCTGTAACCATCAACTACGGCATGGCTGATGGTTGCATCAACCATCGAGCCAGGCTTTCATCAGAGGGCATAGGATAATCAGAAAAGTGATTTCTCTCTATAATGAACAAAGGTTGCCACATCTGTCTGCATTTATATTGCAGTCCTAGATTTCTCTTGTGCACCCCCCCCCCCCCCCCCTCCATCATGCATGCAGGCAAATACTTTGGACAACACTGACAAGGTGGGCAAAGTTGGATTTCAAAACATTAGCATCAGGTATGTCTATTTTGCCTGGACATTGTTTTTCCATTCATTTCAGTGATTTCAAAATGTTCCTGATTAATTACAGAAAAAAATATTAATTCTTCAACTCTATTGCAGACATAAATCACACATACATGTCTATCTTTATCTTAGTGCATACATTAAGCCAAAACAATTTTTCTTAACTTTGGAGTGTATGAAAGGATTACAATCTTCAGGTTTGAATTCTCTTCTGTGACCTGGCTGGGGAGATTTGCCCTCTTTTTTGTCCTGGTAACCATGGCCACTAAGATAGAAAGTGATGGAAAATACCATATTTTAGAGAGGGAGTAGTGATGGGAATTCTTACAGTAGGGATCCTGTTCCTGTGACAGCTCCTACTTTATAGGACAGTAAAAAAAAAAGAATGTCGAGATTGTGATCATTTCCTGCACTGTTCAAAACAATCACAGCCTTTTGATATCCTTGATTCCCTTAATAGAGAACAAATCAACCTAACTTCAGCTATATACAGTATATCCTCCATAATATTTATGTTATGGGTCTTAGTCAATAACACGCTTTAAATGCAGCCATGAATATGCAGACTTATGCCATGATTTTTGGTGTTGCTCTAAGTAAAGCATTATTGGGAAATTATTGGTCAATATTTTATGGATAACCTGGTGAACATTCTCCCCCAACTCCTCTTTTGGCAATTTTGGTGCTTTGGAACTACAGGGAGCCACATTCGCAGCAGGTAACATAAAATCCTACCTTTTATATTCTTCATAGCAATAAAGAAGATCTGTGATCATTTCCTGCACTGTTTTTCACTGATCATTTCCTGCACTGCTTTAGAAGGAGGGGATTGTTCGGGTCCGTTGGGCGCCATGATTGTTGATGGATGTACATCGAGGAACATGGATCTACTCACTTTAGCACCCACTAAATCTATTTTGGAATGAAATGATGTTTGTTTCCCAAATTGATCAAACTGAGACAATCTTATGGAAGGAAAAGCAGAAACAGAAATCATGATTTACTTTGCTGACTATATAACAAGCAAAAAAAGTATACAAAGCTGTACTATCACTTACCACAATAAATAGCACTCTATGAACGGATAACAGGCAGATGAATGAAAGGTCTGCCGCTCTCATTCATACAGCACTTTTCTTTGAGAGAAGAGATAATACAGCTTTTAAAGGAGGGGATTGTTCGGGTCCGTCAGGCGGCGTGATTGACGATGGATGTACATCGAGGGACAATTTTTTTTCTTTTTTAATAAATGAATTGTCAAAAACTGTCTTTTGTGGTTTTTATTTTTTGACACTTTTTTGATGAATGGGTAGGGGTACAATGTACCCAATACCCATTCACATAGGGGGGCATGATCTGGGGGGCCCCTTGTCAAAGGGGGCTTCCAGATTCTGATAAGACCCCCACAACCAAAGGCCAGGGTTGCGGAGACGAGGCCCTTGTCCCCATCAACATGGGACAAGGTACTTTGGGGGACCCCAAAGCACCCTCTCCATGTTGAGGGCAAGCTGCCTGGTATGGTTCAGGAGGAGGAGGGCGCTCACTCGTCCCACCCCCTTTCCTGGCCTGCTAGGCTGCTTGCTTGGATAAGGGTCTGGTATTGATTTTGAGGGTAACTCCACACAATTTTTTTCTTACATTTTGGTGTGGAGTTCCCCTTAATATCCATACCAGACTGGAAGGGCCTGGCATGGACTGCGAGGGAACCCATGCTGATTTTTTCAATGATTTTTATCTATATTGCCAGGACCTGGCAATACATTATAGCTGCAAGCAATTTTAAGTACAATGTTTTCCTTTAGAAGCATCATTTTGTTGTGGGACTGTAAAACACATGACCAAAGGGACCCCCGGGCACAATATTTAAAGGAATATTTCATTTTTATTGTTTTACTTGAAGCATTATTAAAATCACTGCTCCTGAAAAAACAGCCGTTTTAAAAACTTTTTTTTTTGCATTGATACATGTCCCCTGGGGCAGTACCTGGGTCCTCGTACACTTTTTATGGCAATAACCTGCATATAAGACTTTGAAATTAACACTTGATTTTTCACATTCATGTCCCATAGACTTTAACAGTGTTTGCATGTTCGCACAATTTTTTTGCCTGTTCGCATATTCTGGTGCGATCTGAAATGGGGGGGGGGGAGTTTGTTCGGCCCATCCCTAGTTTCACGGAACCAGCAGCAGGCACTCTTTATAAATTTTTAACCTCTCAGTTTAGCATTAGAACACTCTCCAATGACCCTCCAATCCAGTTTCAATCTTCTCCTGAAACCTTAGCGCCTTTTTTTTTTGTGGAACTCGTGATGCCCTAGCTACTGCTGGGCACCTTCCTTGTATTATTATCACTGTGTAACTGGGAATCATTTTCTATAGTGAATAAAATATTGTTGACTAAAAAAGTATATTGCAGATAGATCTATGGAAGTAGATAGACTGAGGGTGAAAAAAGAGAGAGTAGAGCAATGTTGGTACCATGGGCACATCTTTTCTTTTTGACATCATTTTGATAATTTGTTAAACATAACTTAACAGGTTTGCAGCAAATATAGATTAAAGACACTGTTTAAATTCATCCTATGGTACATAATTGTTGATTTACTAAAGGCAAATAGACTGTGCACTCTGCAAGGGCATTTTCTCCAGAGCTTAGTAAGTAGGGAAATTCTGGTGATTTCCATTATTCAATCATTTGCAGCCAAAAAATTTTTTTTCTTCCCTTGCATGTGATTGGAAATTCTGTGCAAAGTGAAACTTCCCCTCATTTACTAAGCTCTGGAGTAACTTCACTTGCAGAATTGACAGTCTATTTGCCATTAGTACACCCACCCCTGTTTTGCATCAGCATAGCTCTTTAAATAATATCCACATAACATAAGAGTGATTTTTTTTTCATCCTGTAACACGTCCATGTAATACGGTACATTTATTTTATGTGGCCAGAGTGTTGATGGGACAATAAATGCAGTGTACTGTGGAAGTGAAATTGCTCAAGCTATGTAAAAGCTCATTTTATTTGGCTATATAATATCCTTTTTTTGGCAGGCTCACCTCTCAGTCCAGCCTTGAGATCACATAAATTAATGTACATCCAACGCCTGTATGGTTCTTAAATACTTAAACTGGGGAAATTATAATCTGATTTAGGGTAATCAGTGACCAATAATGTTATTGCAACATGTGAACAAAGTAAAATTAACAGCACCAAATCATGTTTGATTTGATCTGAGCATGAGAGAAGATAAATATTGTTTTAAAATGATGGGGTCCTGGCACTTGCATTAAAAAGTGGCAAGCTCTTCTTTAGTTATATGCTACATAAACACCATTTATTGTGGTTTATTTTACCTAGGCATATGTAGGTTTGAATGGCTTGCCAAACAAGGATTTTATCAAGGTAAGACTGGGACTCAGGATTAAGCCCCTCTCACTGAGATACGTGTATGTAGTGCCTTGTTCTCCTGCAATTCATTTATGCTTAAAGTCCATAAAAAATTCCCCATGGAAAAATAAAGCCATATTGAAATTACCAATAAGAGGGCAGAGAAAAACAACAGATTGCAAGATTTTCTTATAGGTAATCACATCCATACTAGCTATACTAATTGTATCCATACTTATCATCATCATATTATAATAATTTGATTTAGAGATTTGATCTCATTTTGAGGCAAAAATGAAAATCGTTCTTCTCATGCAGAATTTACTGGAGTGTATCGTTTTATCTTTCTTTGAGCCAATACAGGTAAAAATGGGGGCTGGGGAGAGGTTGAATATGATGGAAAAATGCCTTTAATTTAAACTTGTACAAAGATGATTACTTAGAACAGATAAACAGTCTACATGATGGTCTACTACTTATAGGGCAAATGTGCTCTTTAACCTCCCTGGCGGTATGATTATTTCGGATTTTAGGTACTGAAAGCGGTACCATTATTTTGCATGAAAATTTGGCGTTTTATATTTAGGCCTGTAATTCTTAGGAACAACTCACTTAAATCTGTCCAAACCAGAGACTAGCAGACATCCCGGGTATGATAAAGTTTGAAAAATTAACTCATAAATTATAATATAATAAATAGCTATAAATAATTATACCAAATAATAATATAATAATAATAAAAATGATTCAATAATGTAATCAAATCAAAAACAAAGAAATTTGCTCAGTTGCAGAATTGTTACTGTCATTACTTTTCAGTATTTGATGAAGGATCTCCCCACAAATTGCTATTGCTTAATTCTACGAGTGATTCTAACTTATCATCGCTGTTTTCTAGGTGGTCTAAAACCTCTTTTGATGTAAAGGGACAATTTTGGTTGCTATGGACAATCTCCAGTTTCCAGGCAGAAAGAACAGTTTTTATATTATAAAACTGCATGAAGGGCACTGGGCAGACCACTAGGGACAAAGGGGATGTGAAATAATTACATACAGCAATGTAATCTGTAAGATTACATTATACTGTTTGTAATGTGTGTGTTTTACTATTTGAATTTAGTGCCGAACTCCGCAACACTCGCAGGGAACGGAGCCCGGCGGTGTGATACATCGAGCGGAGGACGGCTCGCTCGGACTGCGGGGGAGACATCCTAGATCCATCGATACGGTCCCGAGTATGGCTCGGAGTTACCGCTAATGGTGCTGAATTTTCACCCCGAGCCAGACTCGGAAATACTGCCAGGGGGGTTAATACCAGCACTGGAATCTTGCAAATACAGTGCTAGCAACAGAACAGACTGATGCCACTCTTAGGCATCCCATAGATGAGGCTTCTTTTTATTTTATTTACCCAGGGGGTTTAAGAAAAGAAAAAAATGGCTCGACACCCTGCCTTTGGCCAAGTATGGCTCTCACAGCAGAGCGTGCTGTCATTGGCCAAAGCATGCAGGTCAATTGCATGCTTTGGCCAACCATTAGACATCAATGCACTGCGATCCTGGAGTACATTATGGAGCATTCCGCGGGGCTCGAATTTGCAGCGAATACCCCATAATATTTGCTGTTCAGCAAACGGGCGAACACCCGATGTTCGAGTCGAACTTACATTTGACTCGAACATTGAGCTCGTCCCCACTCAAGACAAAGTGAAACTGTCTGTGCAAAATGGCCTTCCTGTAACCCAATGATACTCATCTCTCCAGCCATCACTTGCTTCTCCTTCACCTACCACACAATATGTAGTGATCCTGGGTATGGGGAAGCATTTTGTCCTTTCTTGAGACCGTTCTTAGGTCTAGTGGAGTAATGCAAGACCCAACTACTGTCACATGATAAAGGAGGTGAAGTTAGTGCTCCCTCTAGGATCCAGTTGCAATGGTGGAAAGAGCAGTGGAGGATCACTATAAAGATGAGTATCAGTAGTTTGGGGGACTTTTCAAAAGCACTGTGACTTTTCTCAGACAATTTCTCCTGCTAATGTCACTTTCTGCCTGCACAAATGGTCTATATTCCTTGGGTATAGTTTGTTTTCTGGACCTGCCATATTCTGTTTTATCCTTCATCAAATGCCTGAGACTCGAAGCACACAAGCCCTGTAAAGCTGGTACAGAAGTAGATGTCATGGACTCACCTCTGGGGCAGTATCATTTTGCAGCCTGTGACACTCACTTGTCATTACATGTAGCAGTAAGGATTCCCCATTTGATGCTGCAACTGAAAGCGGACAAGTTCTTGATTTTAACTCGTCATTGTCCACCAATTATTTAGTAATTATTTATTTTCATTTTTATTTTATTGATTAAAGAAGTGTCCTGCATTAACCCCCAGGAAGAAGTACATACCCTTTCTCTGAAGAGCCATTAACATGACCCTAGCTGTCCAATTCAACAGTACTTGTGCATAGAGGCTGCTGCAAGGTGCTTATTGCACCCTCTCTTGTTACCGTTTTCTAGCAATCCCTAGATAGCAGCTGTGAAACTCTATGTAAATAATGACTTTAGTTTCAGAAGTTGGATGTGCAGAGCTGCAGAGTGTTCTTGTGTGCAGTAAATCTGTCCTTAAAACTTATTAGCTGGTATGAATGTTTTTTTTATTGGCTGTCAGCTCACTGTCATAGCATAGAACTTATATTATTTACCTTTTGGAATATTTAGAGAATAATTTCCATCAACCTCCCTGGCGGTATGATTCAGTCTGGAATTAGGTGCTGAAAGCGGTACAATTATTTTGCATGGAAATCTGGCTTTTATTTTGTAGTCCTGTAATTCTTAGGAATAACGCTCTTAAATCTGTTCAAACCAGAGTCTAGCAGACATCCCGGGTATGATAAAGTTTATAATATAATAAAGAATAATAACATTTATTCAATAATGTAATAAAATCCTAAAACACTGAAAAATTGACACTTTTTGGTTGCTATGGACAATCTCCAAATTCCAGGCAGTAAAAAACAGTATTTATAATATAAAAGTGCATGCAGGGCATTGCACAAACCACTAGGGACAAAGGGGGTGTGTATTTTTTAATACAGCACTGTAATCTGTAAGATTACAGTGCTGTGTGTGTTTTGTGTGTTTTAACTTTTTTGAATTTGCCGCCGTTCTCCGCTCCCGTGCACCGTAACGTCGCAGGGAACGGAGCTCGGCGGCATTCGGCACTGTGAATCGAGCGCAGGACGGCTCGATCACACAGAGCGGCGGACATCGCTGGATCCAGGGGACAAGGTGAGTAACGATCCCTGTGTCCTCCCCTGCATCGAGCGAAGCAATCCTGAGTCTGGCTCGGGGTTACCGCTCCTGTAATGAAAATCCCAACCCGAGCCAGACACGGGATTACCGCTAGGGGGGTTAAATAGCATTAAAAGGACATGTCTAACCTATGAACAAAAGCATCAGCTGATAAAGAGGGAATAATCTGTTCATCCTATGTGCACCAAATGGAGAGAAGTCCCTGGTTGCTTGTACTGTACTGTACTGGACAGGTGTGATTGTTTCAACACAAGTGACCACTAGATCGTCATTTGTATTTGGTGGCACAAATTGAATGTTAGCGCATCAGACAACCCATTCTCTGGAGAGTGAATGCTGGGAACCAGCTGTCATACATATATACAGAAAGAGAAGTCACAGGTATTTAAAAGTATCTAAAAATATACTGCTATACACAGCACTATGTACCTAAACACCAGCGATAGTTCTTCATAAGATACATGGTCTAGTATATATAGGAGTTGGTGTAATGTTGCAGATTACAGCTGAAACAATTCCTGAGAGAAATAAGTAGTCTTTCAATAATGGGTTGTACATTTGTTCCACAAAAAGAGCAATGCTTACATATCAAGCTTTTATACAATGTAAGCATTTAAACCAAGTTTTCTGATAGGATGTTTCTACAGCCAAACGCATCAAAGAATATTACATGTAATGTATGGATCGCAGATGTTTTCAGTATCTCCTCCTGCCAAATTCTATTTTATAGGAATGTTTATGTGGCTAATAGTGTGTTAAGTAGTGTACATATTACTCTAACTGTATCCTCTTACATGAAGACTGCACTAGGGACCTTCACTACAACAAGTTACTGTGAATTATTAAACTGCAGCATTCACTTTTGAATAATGACAAAACTACAGAATAGGGTTAAGGTTTTCAGGATAGTACATCAATTAGTTGCATTGCATAAGCAATTATTAAAATTATATAAATGTGAAAAAACTTTCCACGCTATCCCTGTCTATATTTTTTATTTCTGAAATGTGAGTGGATTTTATATGGAAATAATTACTTGTTATTAGCGATCTGCACTATGAGCTGCTGAGAGCCACAGCTTTGGAGTGTACAGCCAGTAGGAGTGGTGCCACTTATAACACTGCCAAGTGCATATAGTCCTCCTTTAATTAGCAAGGTCCAATTACTGAAGAGTTCACGGTGTATGAGACTGCATTTTTTGTTACGGACATTGTATAATTTATTGATTGACTATATATATATTTAAAAGAAAAGATGGACTCATGTAAATTTATTATATATAGATGATTTTTACACTGTTTTCAGATATGTATTTATTCACTATAATTTGAATGTACTTTAGTGAAGGAGAGAGCTGCACTTTTTTGGGACTATAATTATTAAAATTAAATTTCACTTATTTTAGAATAAATACTTTTCACTCCAACTACAGTCTAATATTTAAATAGGCATGTTTAATTTCTAAGGGAACTTGAAGTGAAAAAAGTAAACTACCAGTGGCACCACCTAGCAATGACCTCTAGGTACCTAGCTGTGAGACTACCCATAGTAGTAAAGGGACAATTGTCAGGCTTAGAGTGCAGAAGGGAATGGGTGGAGACTCTTGAGCGGGAAGCTGGTTCAATATTTGCAAACAATAGTGACTTGCAATTTGGGGCACCAAGGAGACATTTTTGGACCTGCAGTAGTGAAGGGACTTTTTTTAGTGCATGTTCTCTTTAAAATACATATGTTTTAATTAACCAGAATTATATTTGTAGGGCAAATTCTAAGCGATTGTCTTGTCTGGAAATATAGTACAAGTCCTGTCATATCCTAGCTATCTGTAAACAAACACACATGTATTGAACAGTGATCAGGGTTAACTTATTCTAATGCCTTCACACTTAGTGCCTAATTTGCTTAAGCTGGCCTTGTGCTTAAAATGGTTTACATGGTTGTACATCCATGCATGTATGCTTTTACAAAGGAAAATGGGTTTAATCAAACTAAAATAAACCTTTCCGTTAGCCACATACAGTATATAATACATATTTAATTGAAATAACATACAAATTATAAATGGTTCCATTAAACTCAATAAAATAGCTTTAAAATCTGTTTTCATTAATTTGAAAGACCAGTGCTTACTTTATTCATGTACATTTTCATTAATACATAGCAATGTATACTCCCAGCCACTGTTGTGCCACAACCGGTCTCACTACACACTGGGTGTTTAATCAGTATGTAAAGTAGTTAGCAGTAATAAGGCAGCTCCTTTATTAATTTCTTAAAATAAAAGGAGACTGTTGCCATCCTGTTACACATTTCTCAAAGCATGTTATAAACTAAATGAGTAAATTATACAGGCAATCACTATTTATTACTTAAGAGGGACATGGATGAAGGTGACTATTTATTTGATATGATTGAAAATGTTCCCTACTGCAACAACACAACTTTTCACATAAAGACATGATTGAAAATTGAAAATGTCAAAGCTATAAACCACTTACTACCCAGAAAGGTAGTGGGTGGTGTCTGTAGAATTAATAAAGGGGGCACAACAATTTGGACCCACTTTCCTGCACTTGTAGCCACCCCAGCCCATTTTTCCTTTAATAGTGTATAATGACATTTGTTTTAATGTAAATGTAATTAGTACACTGCCCCTTTAAATATGCAGATAAGGTATCCAATTTGATCATCCCAGCTTTCTGGGGGAGACGTTTTATTTTTAAATGGTAATCTGTGGTTAAAGCTGCTTGAGTTCTGATAAGTGAGCAAAAGATTTGGATGTATTATTCTGTAAATAAAGTTGTAATAACATATTGGTTATTGTTTTGTTTGAATATGATATGTAAAAAATAAAGTGCTGCAGCCATTTCTTGCCAAGCATTTGCCTTATGTTTTATTTATTTCTATTCGGGGGAACAGTATGGTTAGGGTGAGTGTGGCCTGCAATCCCAATGGCTTTTTGGAGGGGCAACTAAATTATATATGTTGCCATGTCTGCAGTGGAGCTCACCAAGCCCCACAGCTCATCAATATATGAGAGCTGAAAGTGCTCTAATGACAAGGCCCAGAACTGGTTAAACAGCAAGAAACTTTTTGGGGTTTGTGGTTTAATACTATTTAAGTCCTTCTAGCGATGATATAGATATCATAAAAGAACTCTGAAGAATTAGAAAATGGAAGTATCAAACATTAGCAGTAATTTAGGCAGATGCAATATTATCAGCAAGTAAATCAAAAAAGTGGACTGAATGGTGAAGTGGGAGGGAAAACATGCGCAGTTTGGAGTTCCTTTTGTTATGTTTAAAATATACATATTTGGGGGATAGAAAATTGTAGTTTTCTATAAAAGCTGTTTTGGCAGAGAGTACTTGAAACAATCACTATTAGACAATATGGCAGATCGAAAGAAAACATTCCAGAGTAGAGATGCAGCATGGAAGAAGTCTTGGATGTAAGAAATGTATATGATAAGCTAAGGAGGATGTGACACAATATTTGTCAATTTAAGAGCACGTTTTGAACTGGGACAAGGAATAAGATAGGAAGTTATCACTAAAGCAGCCCATACATGAGTCATTTTTCATTCAACCAGCTGTTTGAAAGTGTGGGTGGGGGAATCCTCCATGCTGAGCTGCATTCTAACAATGGGGAGACTTCCCTGCCATCAGAATACACCGATCAGCACTGCTGGCTATAACCGGTGGCCTTGATGAAGCCAGGAAAATCCGACAGACTGGTTGTACATAAGTCGATCAGCAAATCGACTTCTGTACAACCAGTCTGCCCATACATGGATCAAAATTCAGCTGGTTCCTGGCTGAATATGATCCATGCATGGCTGACTTTTGTTATCTAGTGGCCACAAAGCATGGATTGTTTTTACTCTGCAGTATGAATCAATAAATTGAATTAGGAAAAAGCTGGTGAGTTCATGTTGGGCTGGATATTTGCCATTGAAAACTATAGACCACAGCAGCTCCAAATGCAGGTTGACATGGTGCTGAATGTCAGTAAATAAGATAGGAATCATTATTAAATGCGTTGCAAGTAGACTGGAATTTGAATGAGCTAGATCAGTTTGGCCTTTTCTGTTTGCCAAAGAATAACATGTTAAATTGAAATCGATCTTGTAATGGTTTACTACAGTACAGTAATTTCTGATTGGCTGTTGTAGGTAATTCTGCAGTTAGCACTTTTTTTTTGCTTGCACTGTTTATTGAGTATAGCCATATGTTGCTTATTTTAGAATCGTAACAATGTCAGCATTTTTTTCCTAGAGATTATGGATAAACTGACAGATGAGCAGAAAGCTATAGAAGGAAATAATAAAGAGAAAACAAATGTGAACGTCAAATCAAAAAATATTTATTATAAAGTGTAAAAGGTACACTTAAAAAACTGTAAAGTAGTATTTCCATTAAGAACATTTGCACATCACACCTTGCTTTTCTGTTGTGTACATGAAGCAATGCTCACCTATTCCATATTATGCCATTGTTACAGATCAGATTATCTAATTACTCCCACTATTGCTTCTGCTAACAATACATTGGGGTTGAAATTTCATTTAGCAAAGTGAATGTCCAGTGTGCTTAATTAATAGGGTCAAACTTTGTCCACTTTAATCTTTCAATCATATGCAAGTAAAATTCCCAGAAAATCACTCTGAAGAGAAGAAGCTTTGGGGGACGGTTTGCATAAAAAGGAGGAGCCTGCAGGGGCGAGGGATAAGATAAGTAAAACAGTTTTTTAAGGTACTCTAGACAAAAACTAGCGCTTATCCCTTCCCTTGCAATGCAGGGAAACCCCACTGCAAGAATAGGTTGTGTATATATATATATATATATATATATATATATATATATATATATATATGGCATGTATTTTGAATGTATACAAATATTTGTAACTATGCATGATTGTACTAAGGGGGCAATAAATACAATATTTATTTCTAAGCCATGTTATAACGAAAAGCCCTAGGTAGGTGTAATGGAATGAAGTTATACAGTTCAGATTTTGGCCACTTATATGAAACAAGAAGTGCAACTAAAAGTCTGCAGTAAAGTTTATTATACTTTACAATTTCTCAAGGTATGTTGAAGCTGACATCCAGGCACAAGCAGGTGAATTACATACAGTATATGAGAGCTGTTTTACCTGCCAAAGAATTAGTATTGATGTCAGTTCAATCTTGATGAAATGAGGAGAGATGACCCGACCGCCGCACATCTCACCTGGTTTGAGTAATTAGCCAGTAAACACAGCCTCGGCTTGATTCATCCAATCCATGCCCCCAATGTGTTTTGCCCTGTCCCCGGGGCTTAATCATAAAGTTTCATGCAATCATAACCTCCATAATTAAGCCCTGGGGGTGGGGCAAAATGTGTTGGGGTCATGGCTTGGATGAATGCTATCCACTCGGACCGGGTGAGGTCATGTTACCCCATCTCTACATTGTGCTCTGGGTCTAGATCCGTTATGGCGAACCTTGGTGCCCCAGATGTTTTGGAACTACATTTATCATGATGCTCTACTACACTGCAGAGTACATTTGCATCATGGGAAATGTAGCTCTAAAACATCGGGGGTGCCAAGGTTTGCCATCATTTGTCTAGATGAACTTCTCCCCCACTAGCAAGTGGCATCCAATCTATTGGACTTATATAGCCTGAGCAGGGTCCCTAAGCATATATGGAGGGCCACAGTTCAATCTTGATATTTACACAACCCTTCCACACATCACAGAGAGCCTGGAGACCTGACTTTTCTCTGCTTCAGCTAAGTTATACAATTGGGTCTTGTCTGCCCCTCACCCTGTGACTGGGCAGTGAAAGATAAAGAAGCAAAGCTTATAATCTCAGCTCTTTGTCACTCTGCTCTTTCCTTGCTAACATTGCAGCACAACTGATTGACTACTTGTGCTTCTTCTCACTCTCCAGGCTAAACTCTGTTGTACAGGGGATTGGCAGATCTTTTCCTGTTCCCATGGCAATTCTAAAATGTTGTCTTTCTGTATAGAAGACAAGGGTCATTGGGACAAACAGTGAGGATGAATTTGCCCGTTGAGGACACAGAAAACAATAAAACCTGACAGGGGTTCTAACCATTCACCACTCCATTGAAAACTTAAAAAAAGTTTTGACTTTACATACACTGCAAGTATCAGACACAATGATATAAAAATGCTGATATAAACATATTAAAATTACCCTCCCCCACAAAAAAAACTGTGAAATGAAAGAACCCTGTGTTTTGTCATGGCTTCTTTTTCTAGTAATTCTCCTAGTGGAATAGGAAGTGAAACCCTGTTGTACAGTTGGTAGACTAATAAATAAAAGGTCTGACATGGATCAAAAGCCTTTAAATAAATTTAAACATCATGATTAAATTGCAACACATCAATGAAAGGTCAAATACGAAAGAAGGAAAACAAGCATATACTGTATACATTAGTAAATTTATTCCATTCCGTTGTTATTATTTTATATCACTTAGCGGCTCATATGTGACCCATTTTCATTTCCTCATCTCCAAGAATAGTTGAAAAGGGGACATGCTATCAGTTCTAAGACATACAGCATGTCTCGCACCACTTCAAACACAGTCTCAAAACCCATTTATAATAGCAGACTGTGATCTCATTCAATACAACAACTGTTGCAGAGAGAAGAAACACATATGTTTTATGTCCCATCCTTAGACTGAATGTAGTAGGGGGATAATAGAACTTTCCTTTCAAAACCTTCCCCCTGTGTATACCACTCTTAGCTCTGTTTTTGCATGATTTGTACATAGCACACTTCACACCCTGTAATAATTCTCTGACATTGCAACATCATTTAGCACATAGATTTCAAAAGATTTTTGAACTAGCATACTTTAGAAGGTGAAAATATTTGCATATAAACTTCAAGCAATGCAAGTATTACTATCCATTTTTAGAAAATGATTTCAATATGTCCAAACCAATAGTGAGGAGGACTGGTCAAAGTCCGACGGATTCGAACGTGATGACGTATGACTGGACTAGAATAAGGAAGTTCATAGCCAGTAGCCAATAGCTGCCCTAGCATCGGTTTTCGTCCGTTGGACTAGCATACAGACGAACAGATTTTTCTACCGGACTTGAGTCCATTGGAAAGATTTGAAACACATTTTAAATCAAAAGTCCATCTGATTTTTAAACAGCAATGGTCCGATGAAGCCCACAAACGATCGAATTGTCCAGCGGATTCGTTCCGTCTGACCTAGTCCGTCGAAAAGTCCAGTCGTGTGTACGTGGCATTAGTGTAACTCAACTTTTAGTGGAGGTAAATTTAATGGCCTCTGATGCCCTTCCTCATCAACAAGTCCCATAATTATCTGTCCTTGTTATGTAGAATCTTCACTGTGTGGCCTACTCCACATTAGCATGGCCTCTTTTTACAACTAAGGAGTGTCGGGTCATCCTCCTTTCATAATAGTGTAGTTCAACTTCCTGTTCAAGTCCCGTCTCCATACAATCCCACCTGGTACATCCTGCCTTCTCAATGCCCCCTTTCTTGGTGTTGACTGTTGACCCACACAGAACTTTCCCTCTCTTTAGTTTTCTTTTATAATAATGTCTGAAGAAATTAAATGTACATACAGTGGTGTGAAAAAGTGTTTGCCCCCTTCCTCATTTCCTGTTCCTTTGCATGTTTGTCACACTTAAGTGTTTCGCAACATCAAATCAATTTAAACAATAGTCAAGGACAACACAAGTAAACACAAAATGCAATTTGTAAATGAAGGTGTTTATTATTAAAGGTGAAAAAAAATCCAAACCATCATGGCCCTGTGTGAAAAAACCTAATAACTGGTTGGGCCACCCTTAGCAGCAACAACTGCAACCAAGCGTTTGCGATAACGTGCAATGAGGCTTTTACAGCGTCCTGGAGGAATTTTGGCCCACTCATCTTTGCAGAATTGTCCTAATTCAGTTACATTAGAGGGTTTTCGAGCATGAACGGCCTTTTTAAAGGTCATACCACAACATCTCAATAGAATTCAGGTCAGGACTTTGGCTAGGCCACTCCAAAGTCTTCATTTTGTTTTTCTTCAGCCGTTCGGTGGTGGACTTGCTGGTGTGTTTAGGATCATTGTCCTGCTGCAGAACCCAAGTTCGTTTCAGCTTGAGTACACGAACAGATGGTCGGACATTCTCCTTCAGGATCTCTTGGTAGACAGCAGAATTCATAGTTCCTTTTATCACGGCAAGTCTTCCAGGTCCTGAAGCAGCAAAACAGCCCCAGACCATCACACTACCACCACCATATTTTACTGTTGGTATAATGTTCTTTTTATGAAATGCAGTGTTCCTTCTACGCCAGATATACTTGGACACACACCTTCCAAAGAGTTCCACTTTTGTCTCATCGGTCCACAGAGTGTTGTCCCAAAAGTCTTGGGGATCATCAAGATGTGTTGTGGAGAAATTGAGACAAGCTTTGATGTTCTTTTTGCTCAGCAGTGGTTTTCTCCTTGGAACTCTGCCATGCAGGCCATTTTTGCCCAGTCTTTTCCTGATGGTGGAGGCATGAACGCTGACCTTAACTGATCAAGTGAGGCCTGCAGTTCCTTGGACGTTGTTGTGGGGTCTTTTGTGACCTCTTGGATGAGTCGTCGCTGCGCTCTTGGGGTAATTTTGGGCGGCCGGCCACTCCTGGGAAGGTTCACCACTGTTCCATGTCTTCGCCATTTGTGGATAATGGCTCTCACTGTGGTTCGCTGGATTCCCAAAGCTTTGGAAATGGCTTTATAACCCTTTCCAGACTGATAGATCTCAATTACTTTCTTTCTCAATTGTTCCTGAATTTCTTTGGGTCTCGGCATGATGTGTAGCTTTTAAGGATCTTCTGGTGGACCTTACTGTGTCAAGCAGCTCCTATTTAAGTGATGCCTTGATTGTGAACAGGTGTGGCAATAATCAGGCCTGGGTGTGGCTAGAGAAATTGAACTCAGGTGTGGACAACCACAGTTATAGTATGTTTTAACAAGGGGGGCAATCACTTTTTCACACAGGGCCATGATGGTTTGGATTTTTTTCACCTTTAATAATAAACACCTTCATTTACAAATTGCATTTTGTGTTTACTTGTGTTGTCCTTGACTATTGTTTAAATTGGTTTGATGTTCCGAAACACTTAAGTGTGACAAACATGCAAAGGAACAGGAAATGAGGAAGGGGGCAAACACTTTTTCACACCACTGTAGAGTAATGAAGGGGCAGCAAAAGATGGACAGTGGTCAGGAGAAGATTTCAGTCATATGCCCCACTTTTCTTGTACAACCATCTTGGGTCATGATTGACCAGCCACCCATATATTTTAGATTATATGAATAAAATTCATATAGAAAATATTATTTTCTTAGTATCCTAAAAAAATATATTTCTCATTTGAGGTGAAAACCACACAAATTAAATGGTGACATATGCAGCAGTTTGCTACTCATCTAGTTCAGGACCTGTGTTGCTGTTACTCAAATTAGGGCTTGAACATGTTGTAGTAAGTAGGGGCTTAGTATGGTCTCCCCTCTTCCTGGCTCATAACCTCAAGTGCTGATTTTTTCCATGTAGCTTTGGTTTTATGTAACTCAGGGGTTAGATAAGAATCTGTTTGGTTTCAACACATTTTGCATGAACAGTTTCCCAGCACATGCCCATAAAAAGGACCCATCTAACCCTGTTTCTATTTTCAGAACAGAACTCTTAAGCCCCATACACACTATCAGATTTTCTGCAGATTTTTCCCTTCAGATTCACCAAAACCATATAATATGAGGTCAAACCTTAGGAGTTTCAATTTGTATGCAATCAGGCAGGACCTTGCACTATATGGTTTTGTTAAATCTGAAGACAAAAAGCAGCAGAAAATATGTGTATGAGGCTTAAGATGCAAACTTTTTCCATATATATTGAACCTGTATGGTAACCTAAAGAACATTACAGTATATTTAAGAACAAGAACAGAATATATTGCAGCTTACTAGTCCTTAGATATTGTGGCTGAATTTGTTTCCCTTTTTTTAGTCTTTATTGACAATTTTTTTAAAATCTGGTGATCCTGTCAGTAACACATTTTTCTCCTAGGGTGATAAGGCTCACTCACTGTACTGTGTCTATGGAGGAGCAGTATTTTCAGCCAAGAACAGAAAATGTTTTAGGACTATAGAACACCTCTCCTCCTCATCTTGGGATGAGGCGTTCTGTAGTCCACAGAGGAAAACTGGTCAGGGTTGATAAAACTACTTTCAGTACAGCATAGACAGACAAAGAAGGAAGTTATGAGCTCATTTGATTTATGAAAGAATCAACTGGTATTTTTGTAACATTTTTAAAGAGGCAAAACATGGGAAAATGTGCATATAATTGTATTTTGCCCCTACACTTTTTTTAAAATATATATATACACTTACACTTTAAGTGAATTGAAAGCTAGCATACCGGGGAGTTATCCCACATGCAACATAAGAAACAAACACATAGGGATCCCAGCTGAAGACTATTTCTATGCATAAAGCCAATGCAACATAGATGCAAGGATAAGAGGAAGGATAAGGGGGGCAGTCACTGAGCACCTAAAGCACTTGTTCCACATCTCTTTTTTTGTTGGGTTGGAGTGCCTATTCCACATGCAGTGCAGCTGCCAGGTCTGCAGCTTAACTGACCTCAGATACTTGCAGTGGCAATTCAAAGCAAGGGATGCTCTCTTTAGCTCCCCTTCTGCTCTGGTCACATGACCAAGCCAAATGAAGACATCCTCTCAGTTTGAGCTGCCTGGTCTGATGAGCAGGTGTCATGAAGGGTGTACTTAGGGGAGATCTGTACTGGCAAGGAGCTGTACTGGGGGAAATTTGTACTGGGGAGGGGGGGGGGATCTGTACTGAGAGCTGTACTGTGCAAGAGCTACACTGGATGTGAGAGATTTACTGGGGTGGGATAATTTTTGTTGTCTAATGACCTTTATATGATGCTTTCCTGACCCCTGCACGCTGTAGGTTACATACCCCTAACCCCTCACTCTGTCTATTGCGTACCCCTGCAGTCTGTGTATTACATACCCTGACCCTTCACTCTGTACAGAATGCACTCCTGACACCTGAGCTCTTTGAATTATATACTCTTGATGACTGCACTCTACACATTGCTCCCTCTTAACCCCTGTGCTCTGTGTATTATATATTCTTGACCCCTGCACTCTCATGTGTAGTGCACTACTGACCCCTGCACCCTGTGCAATATGCACCCCTGATTCCTGCATTTTGTGCAATATTGTACTCCTAAGCTTTGTACTACATATACCAATCTGTCAGACTGTCTCCAAATCTATCTAGATTTAGGCGATCCCTGAAAACCATTCTCTTCAGAGAAGCCTATCCTCCCTACACCTAACAATTGCACTTCTTCTATTTTTGTCATTAGCTCATCCCCAACAACTATGACCTTTTTGTATCACTTGACCCTCCCTCCTAGATTGTAAGCTCTAACGAGTAGAGCCCTCTGAATCCTCCTTTATTGAAATGTATTGTATTTGTACTGTCTGCCCTAATGTTGTTAAGCGCTGCGCAAACTGTCGGCGCTATATAAATCCTGTATAGTAATAATAATACTATATACACTGTGCAGTGTATTTCAAACTCCAGACCAATGTATTCTGTGCATCAGGCTGTAAATAACATACTTTTAACATCTGCACGCTTTAAAACTGTACCAAAGTCTTTATTTTAATTTTTTTAATGGTCCCCTGTGCAGGCTTAGGTCATGATGTACTAGTATACACTGCATACTACTACATTATGAAAGACTTACCTCCAGATAGAGCCCTCCGGTGCTGCGCTGAAAAGGCTCTCCTTGGTATCCAGCAGCTTCCATCTTCACCCGGTCTTCCTTCCAGGTTCCTGATCTTCAGGCGCTTGAATGGCCATGCCACAGGTGACATCACTCCCTCGTATGTACATGGGGGTCTCATCACCGCCGCTCGCATCATAAATGTGGTCTGAGCTACGCATGTGCAGCTCAGATCACATTACCCGCTGACAGCGGGGGGAGGGGGGGGCATTTTATACAGAAGAGACCACTAGGATCTCTTCTGTTATAAAAAGCCTGCCTGTCAGTGGAATTTCACTTGTAAGAGTTTACTACCACTTTAAGCTATTTTGTACACGTACTGGTTGCTAAGTGGTCACTGAATATATTAAGAAAGTTCTTCTAGAAAATAGGCTGCTTGCAAAAAAGCATATTTAATGGTAAAGTACTTTTTTTTTTTTTTTTTACAAATGATTGTAATAGATCTGTCAGACTTTCAGTTGTGGCACAGTAATTAAATTACACAAAAGTATTGGGACGCCTACTTTTACACACACTTGAACTTTAATGGCAACCCAGTCTTAGTCCCTAGGGTTCATTATTGAGTTGGCCCACCCTTTGCAGCTGTAACAGCTTCAGCTCTTCTGGGAAGACTGTCCACAAGGTTTAGAATTGTGTCTATGGGAATTTTTGACCATTCTTCCAGAAGTGCATTTGTGAGGCCAGGCACTGATGTTAGATGAGGTCTGGCTCTCAGTCTCCACTCGAATTCATCCCATCAGGTTGAGGTCAGGACTCTGTGCAGACCAGTCAAGTTCTTCCACCCCAAACTCACTCATCCATGTCTTTATGGACCTTGCTTTGTGCACTGGTCCAAATCATTTGGTGGAGGGGGGAATTATGGTATGGGGTTGTTTATCAGGAGTTGGAGTTGGGCTTGGCCCCTTAGTTTCACTGAAGGGAACTCTTAAGGTGTCAGCATACCAAGACATTCTGGACAATTTCATGCTCCAAATTTGTGGGAACAGTTTGGGGATGACCCCTTCCTGTTCCAACACGACTGTGCACCAGTGCACAAAGCAAGGTCCATAAAGACATGGATGAGTGAGTTTTAGGTGGAGGAACTTAACTGGCCTTCACAGTCCTGATCTCAACCCGATAGAACACCTTTGGGATAAATTAGAGCAGAGAATGCAAGCCAGGCCTTCTCGTCCAACATCAGTGCCTGACCACACGAATGCCCTTCTGGAGGAATGGTCAAACATTCTTGTAGACACACTCCTAACACTCCAGCCTTCCCAGAAGAGTTGAAGCTGTTATAGCTGCAAAGGTTTGGACCAACTCAATATTGAACCCTATAGACTAAGACTGGGATGCCATTAAAGTTCATGTGCATGTAAAGGCAGGTGTCCCAATACTTTTAACAATATAGTGTATATTTTAGGAACAATGACTATGGCATGTTACCAACTAAAAAAATGATGAAGTAGGCTCAAGTTTTAAGCCCCTCCCACTGCAAGTGCAATTTTGGCACACCCACAATTTTCCCCAATTACTCTCTTCTCGGTACCCAAGGCTAATAAACTCCAAGGAAAAAAAAAACATCTACGACCTTGATTGCAACAGATACAACCATTGTGTTTTCTGTATCCGGTCACCTTAGCTTGTATTTGCTGTACATCTAGATTTTACACTTTCAAATTGTAAATTCTGGTTTTGGTAGTATTGAGCATAGTAAAGAATGGAGAATGATACATCTCTGTTAATGTTTCAGCATTCTCCTGCTCTTCATAAAAATACCCCCACATCATGCATATATGCAGTATATTTGCATAGCATATGTGTGAGTATGGGGTGATTATAAACACAAACATACAAAAACAAAGTTAAATCAGACTCCAGACACAGGGGAACCTAAGCTGCCCAAATGTGGCTAAGTGAAGCATGGGAGTTTGATAAAGAACAGTGCTGCCCTGTCATGAGGGTACACATATACTTGTAAATAAACTAAAATGAGGAACACATTCTCTTCCATGAAAAGAATTACATCGGGCAGCTGAAAGGAGAAGAAAAAATATGCGGTTGAGAATATGAATAACTGTATATCGCTGTAACAACATTTTTTTTCTAAGTGAATAAACCCTGCTCATTTTTCATTATTATAGTGTCATGGATTTACATTAAATAATAAGATTTATTGCATTAACTACAAAAGTTTGAAAACATTAGGAAACAACAGTTTATATGTATTCAGAATATGTTTAGAGAAGGATATATTATGGGATAAACTAAGGAGAGAGAGATTTTTTTTATAACATGATCTCTATAAAGTTATTTAGAAATGAAATATAAATATTCTTAGTCTGATGATAAAATATAAACATTTAGTAATTTGTTGAAATAATTAAGCAACATAGTAGGGGAAAAAAAATCATTATGTGGGATTTATATGAAGTAATACAAAATAATGGAGTTTCAAATTTTTGGCTATAGTACTTTTAAGCATACTTAGGATAAACACACAAAAAAGAGAAAAAAAAAAAGCATATTTCAGACTCAAGTAGTTTTAAAGTAATTAATATATCTTTAATAGTCAAAAGAATAAACAGCTTTGCATGTACTAAATGCAGCCCTGTGTAAGATGGCATTAAAGCAACAACTGATAGCCTAAAAATATTAAACTATATATTAAATATTAAAACAGTAGATACAATTTTATAACAATTGCATTCCTACTATTTGTCCCCCTCTTTTTTATTTATTCATTAAATAGCCTACCTAAAATAACTGTTATGTCAATTATGTTTTTCATAGATATTATATATTTTATTATGTTATGTAAATGTTATGTTATGTTAAATACTGTTATGGCATATGCAGATAGCGATGTTTCATTTACAGCCAGTATAAATTGTACTGCAAGTTCTACAGCTAATCAAATGGAAACTGGTCCTACAAAATGAAAGTGTACCTACAACAGTTTTTTTTCTTCGTTTTGGATAGAGTGCAGAAGGATCAGATTTTCACTGCTATCCGAGGCTTCACAATAGAGATTTTTCTTAATTTCCTATTCTGTTGATAACGTTTTATCAGGCAGGAAGGGAAGAGAGCTCTACAACAAAGGCAGAAATACAAATATTTTTTTTTTAGTAGAGTAGAAGATAGAACCCCTGTCAGATTATTATTTTTTGTGTGTGTATCTGTTGCAGTTGGCTTGCACTACACTTTAACTTTCTTACAACCTTTTGGACCGCAAAACACCTTTGTTTAAAAAAATATTTTGTCTGCTTCTTTGTTATACTTTATATTGTACCTTTAATTAAATTAAGATTTGTAATGTTGTCTTAATTTATTAATATTTACAATATCTTTTTTTTTTTTTTTCAGAAAACATACCCTACTAATGATTTGAGATGAGGAAATTCTACATTCACATGACCAATTATTTATTGACATCATTCCCACAGTGTCTGCCTTTGTTTCTGGTCGCATTTTGAATCTGGATCCTATCATTCATTTAGTTAAATGATAGCATGAAATCATTGTAATTATGCCCATACCTGCTTTTGTAAAAGTTAATATGTCCTTGCAATTTTGATTTCAATGAGTATGAAATATTTAGAAAAACCCACACAAGCATCAAAAATTGGATTTTGGTATGTCTACATTTTAATACTAACTGTGTTATGTTAGTGAGATATATAACTCCCCAACACATCAGTTCCAGGTGTTGTTTATCATGTGTTTGTGCTGGGAAGTGAGATTATGTCACTCTGCTGGTATCATTTTATACTGCCTGATGAGAAAACCGAACATTTTAAGAGCTTGCATCTTTAAAAGGTTGGATTAACTAATAAATGTTATGACTCAATCTCCAAACCTTCTGCTTTTATCCAGTTTACATGGCCCATGGAGAAAGCAAACTTTAATAAGACATTATTGCATGTGCAAAGTTTAGAAACTTGCCATTAGTGCTTTTTTGACTTTGTTGACATGACAGCCTCCAAACATTTCCTTAAACCAGCTAATAGTATTTTACTGTCCCTACTGGGGTTTTTGCTTGCAGAAGACTTCTAGTTCTAAAATATTCTTAGGTCATGTTGCATATACTGTATACTTGACATATAGCAACATTTTTAGTAACTCCTATGGGTTAATTTACTATAGGGAAATAGGTGGTTCTATTTGCAAGGGAAGTTGCACTTTGCAAGGAATTTTTTCCCCAGTGCTTAGTGTATGTAACATAACTTTGCAAAAGAATACCTAATCATAAGCATGGAAAAATACATGGCTGGATAATAGAAGTCATTAGTGCTTCACCCCATTCACTAAGCTCTTGGGAAATACCCTACTTTAACAAAGTAAACATGCTATTTACCTTGAGTAAATCAACCTCATGGCAACTATGTAGATAAAAACACTTTAAAATCACTAAGACTGGCCATACATCGATTGTTTTTTTTCCAGTCAGTTGGCTTAACAAAAAATCTAACAAAAAAACAATAGATTACTCCATCTACAATTTCAAAGTGGATAGAGGAATCCAACCTGCTAAAACAAATTTTGACAGCAGGGGCTCTCCATTGTCAGAATACCCAATCAGCAGCTGCAGCAGAAGCCGCTGATCAAGAATTTATTTTTCCAACAAGCCCATTCGGCAGAAGTTGATCATTGGATTGACATCAGTTTTTTGCTGGTTCCTGCTGAACCGGCTAAATTTTGATCCATCTATGGCAAGCTTAACACTGCTTACATAAAAAAATAATTAAATGTGTGTTTAAGTTGAGCTAACTTAAGTACCTGAAACTGTCTTAACATTAACTTCCTATAATCCTCTGCACAGCGGGGCTAAGAGGGGGAGGAGCAGCAGTGTGAGCTAGTCAAATTCTGCCTGAAGACTGCTGCCAATCTAGCATTGGATGCTTCCTATAAAGCAAAGAATGCAGAAACAATAGATGATTACTTAGTGCGGTAATGCTCCTTTATTGTCTAATCAGCATGTTGGAAAATGGGTGGACAAACTTACATTACAGATCCCCCCCCCCCCCCAGTACACATCTCCCCATGGCACACCCAAGTGAGGTCACCACTTGGGTGTGCCATGTGGGAGAGCAGCTTGGGTCATAAATCTGAATAAAGTTATAAATTAATATTAAACCTGCAATATAAAATGCCCTAAATGCTTATATGAATTTATCTGATTTTAACCAGTGTTTCTTACTAGGGGGTTAGTTTAAAAGATGGAGAGCAGATAGCTGCTTCTTGGTCCATAAGGTCAAAGGATAGCTCTACATTACATTCTGTACAAAATAAAGCAGCATTTAACTTTCCTTTGTTGTGTTTTTTGTATTGCCTGCTGTTTATTCTGTAGAGAGCTTACATTTCTTGCCTAAAATGTATTTATGGTTCTAGATTAAAGTAATTCATTTTTTTTAATAAAAACACTTTCATTAGCGTTTTTAGTTAACACAAAAAAAGGGCAAAAATAACATTAAAAAAAGAGAAAAATCTATCCTCATTCTTGCTGGTTGTACCATGCCCACTCTATTATCCCTGCTCCTAGAAGAAAACAGACAAGGACTTACAAATCAGACAGACCAACCACAAGGATCATATGTCAGAATTCCTGACAGCTATGGCAAATCCGGTAAGTGATTTTATAACATAGTAAAAAACTGCTGACCGACGCCTTTAATCCTGAAACTGTAGTAATCTAATGCCCATCAATTTTGTGTTTTGCTTAAATTTAAGAAAAATGCAAACACAGATTTTCCTTGTGGGTTGGTTTAACACTGAGTACCACTGCCAACAGGAAGCTTTAAAAATACAGATGCTCCCAGGAATCTGGCAAATACATCCAAGACCTATTCGTGGCTTGTTTACAATTCAGGACTAATGAATCTGAAATTAAATATTCACAAATTTTTTGAATTTTTTTTTATTTTGCATCAGTAGGCAGCCGATCTTTTATGCTGATTCCCGCAATTAAGGCGCGCATGCCCCGGTTTATCCGCCTGTTCATTATCTCACCCACGTGAAATTTACTAGGCTGCATCATCTGCATATATTTCTCCCTTTTTTCAATTCTTTCTTTTTTCCTTTATATATATTATACTTTTATTCTTTCCATTTAACATTGTTTATTAATAATATTAATTCTCTCTTCTCGTATACAAAAAACCCTCGTTATACTTATATCTTACCCTCCCACCTCTCTCTCTCCTCCTCTCCCCCCGCCCCCAAACTCCTCCCTTCCTTTTTCCCTTTTCTCTTACCCTTTTTCTCTCTCCTCTCGCTCCCCTAGCCCTCCACCATTTCAAAATGTTTTGCTGTCTTTTTGAACTCCAACCACCTTCCTCATATACTATGAAAGGTTTCCACCTGATCCTCACTTCTGTATATGGTTTCCTCTATTGATCTTACCCATTCAATCCTCTCTATCCAATCCTTAATTAGTGGCAGGCTAGGGGTTCTCCAGACTCTTGGAATTAGGCTCTTGGCTGCATTTAACATATGAGGTACCAATGTTTTTTTGTAATGCGCTAGGGTTTTATCCGTGTCGTGAAATAGACACGCCCATGGTTCCTTTCTTACTTGTTCTCCTGTTATCTGGTATATATTATCTATGATCTTTTCCCAATATGGTTGGATCTTTGGACAGTCCCACCATATATGTGTAAAAGTCCCAGGGGTGTTACACCCCCTCCAGCACCATACTGAAGTCTCTGATCTAATTTTCTGTGCTCTTTGTTGGACTATATACCATCTTGCCAACAATTTATAGGACATTTCCACTGTCCTGATATCACCAGAGGTAGTACACACAGTTCTCAGGATCCTACTTCTATGATCGTCGTCCCGTAGGGCTCCCAGTTCTTCCTCCCACTTCCTCAAATAGGGTGAGTCCCCGACATCTCCCTCTTCTCCTAAAATTTTATATATTTTTGACATAGTCAGCCTCCAAAACCCGGGGGAGGAGAGGAATCTCTCCATAGGTCTCAGATCCTCTCCCCCCCGGGGCGGCAGAGGCAGCACCCGTGCAAAATGCTGTATTTGTGCGTGCCTCCAGTTATCTAACGGCCTAGTTCCCCACTTTTGTCTTAATTCATTCAAAGTGCATAATCTATTTCCATACATCACATCTTTTAACTTTATGTCATCTTTCTTTGCCCACCTCGTGAAATACATGTGTTCTTCCTTCCCTGGTTTAAAATAATTTGTATCTAATAAAGAAATTAAAGGTGAATTGAATTCCCAATGATATGATTTACCCAGTTCGTCCCATATTTTAAAAACATTTATTGTTAGTGGGTTTGTGCTTCTTGCTAATTCCCGGTGCTCCCGTGGGACCCATATCCTTTTACCTAGATCTACCTTACTTTGTGCTTCCTCAATGTCCACCCACCCTTTACTTTCCCTATCATATAACCAACCCATAATTCGTGATATAATAATTGCCTGATAATATCTTTTAAATAAATACATTTTTTATAATACATTTTTAAATTTCAGTGCAGCCAATCCCTCTTCTTGTTTCCCCTTTTCCAGTGTTGCATATGAAATTCTAGGGTCCCTACGCCCCCAGATAAATTTAATTGTCAAAGATCTCAGCTTCACAAAAAACTCTTGTGGGACTTTTATTGGGATCATCTGGAAGACATATGTTAACTTTGGCAATATAAACATTTTTAACACATCTATCCTCCCAATCAGCGAGCGGGGTTTATATCTCATGTGTCTTAAGAAGTCTTTGACCTTATTCCGAATCGGGACATAATTGGCCGCATATGCAGATGAAAGCGATGCTGTTAACTTCACTCCCAAGTACCCCAACTCTTCTTCACACCAAGAGAAGGGGAATGACGCTTGGAGTGCCTGTTGTTCCTTTTCCGTTAAGCCCCGTACACACGAGCGGACTTTTCAACATCCAAAGTCCGACGGAATGATTCTGTCAGACTATTCGATCGTGTGTGGGCTGCAACGGACTTTTGATTCGCAAAAGTCCGACGGACTTTAGAAAATGGAACATGCTTCAAATTTTTCCGACGGAACTCCGCCGGACCCAGTTCCCCTGAAAAATTTGCTCGTGTGTATGCTATTCCGACGGACTAAAACCGACGCTAGGGCAGCTATTGGCTACTGGCTATGAACTTCCTTATTCGAGTCCAGTCGTACGTCATCACGTTCGAATCCGTCGGAGTTTGGTGTTATGTGTGTGGCCAAGTCCGCTCAGTCGAAAAGTCCATCAGAACTCCGGCAGAACTCCTTCGGATGTCTGTCGGACATAAGTCCTCTCGTGTGTACGGGGCTTTACTGTTATGTTCAAAATTTCCGTTTTAGATATATTAATCTTAAAATTTGTCAGCTTTCCATATCTATTCAATTCCTTCATTATATTAGGTATTGTTATCCTGGGATTGCGGTCAGTAACGGTTCAAGTGCCAGAACAAAAAGCATTGGGGACAGGGGGCAACCCTGTCTCGTGCCGGGGATAAGCTTCCATTTATTTTTATTTTTGCTGTTGGGTGGTGATAAACAGCCGTTATCCATCTCATCATTCTATCCTTTATTCCCAAGTGTCTCAAGGTTCCCCTCATGAAGCCCCAGTCGACCCTATCAAAAACCTTCTCGGCGTCTACTGACAGTAGGACGACTGGGGCTCCACTCCCTCCAGCCTCATATATCAATAGCAAGGTTTTAAGGCCATTATCCTTTCCTTCCCTCCCTGTAACAAACTCCACCTGATCGCTACAGATCCAATAAGGCAATAATATTTTTAATCTTTCTGCTATAACTTTTGCAAAAATCTTAATATCAGTGTTCAGCAAAGATATTGGTCTGTAGCTCTCTGAGGCCACAGGGTCTTTGCCTTCCTTTAGTATCAGGGTGATATACGCCATCAAAGCCTCTACCCTTAACTTTTCCCCCTCTGCCAATGCGTTCATATAATCACATAGTTTAAGTACCAATATTTTTCCAAACTTCTTATAGTACATAATAGAGTGCCCGTCAGGGCCCGGACTTTTCCCAGTTGGCATCTCCCTCACTGCTCTAAAGACTTCTTCCTGCGTTATTGGGGCCTCTAAGAAATCCAGTTCAACACCAGGGGGCCCTGGGAAGTCAAGCTCCTCAAGGTACCTTCTAATATCTTCCTTATTTCTTCCATTCTCTTCTTCTTGGCCTACACTATAAAGTCAACTATAACAACTATGGAAGACTGCGGCTATTTCCGGGGATGAGTGCATTATTTCCCCATCCTCGTTTCTGATTTTGGCTATGAAGGATGCCTTTATTTTTTCCTTTACTGCCCTCGCCAACCATTTCCAACCATTGCATTTTTTTCCCTCCTGATATCTCTTTTTATCTACTATATGGAAGGCACGTTTCCTCTCCTGCTCCATTAGTTCTCCCAGCTCTTCTTTTTTATTTTTCAACTCCACCTTCTCTGGGATCCCCTTGGGTCTTGTCTGTTGTTCTTGCATCAGGGAATCATTAATCTTCCACATCCCATCCTTAAAAGAATCCATAGTTATTTCTATCTGCATAATCACTGGGGCATGATCAGATAAGGACATAAACTTTATTCCCACTTCCTTAAGGCCCCTTTCACACTGGGGCGGTGCGGGCGTCGGCGGTAAAGCGCCGCTATTTTTAGCGGCGCTTTACCGTCGTTTTAGCGGCGGTCTGCGGGCACTAGCGGGGTGGTTTTAACCCCCGCTAGCGGCCGAAAAAGGGTTAAAACCACCCGCATAGCGCCGCTATGCCGGCGGTATTGCCGCGCTGTCCCATTGATTTCAATGGGTAGGAGCGGTTTAGGAGCGGTGAATACACCGCTCCTTCACTGCTCCAAAGATACGGCTAGCAGGACTTTTTTCACTGTCCTGCCAGCGCACCGCTCCAGTGTGAAAGCCCTCCGGCTTTCACACTGGAGTGAAAGGGGCCGTTTTTTTTCAGGCACTACACAGGCGCTATTTTTAGCGCTGTAACGCCTGAATACCGCCCCAGTGTGAAAGCAGCCTAAGCTGGGGAAGCATTTGATGTTCTAATAGGACATAGTCTATTCTAGAGTATGTCCCATGTGCTGCCGAATAGAACGTGTAATTCCGTATTCCCGGGTGTCTAATCCTCCAAGCATCTACCAATTGATGTTCCAGTAGCAGGTGCTTCAACCCGTTTTGTCTCACCACCGAGTCACGGAGGGGGATCCGTGTAGAATCCATCCGTGGCTCAAAACACACATTGAAGTCTCCTGCTACTACTAATTTTCCCATTTTAAACTCTGCCAGCTTACCAAGGGTTTTCCTCAGGAACCTATCTGTGTTTCTATTTCGTGCATAAATATTTGCAATGGTGTATTCCATATTAAATAATTTTCCTCTTATAAAGATGTACCTTCGCCTCTGGATAAGCTAATTGCTCCTCTAGTTCGAACATTACTCTTCTATCGAACCCTATTGCTACTCCCCTTGCATAACTTGACGTACAGTCCCCATGAAACCAGTTGGGAAATTGCCAGGAGGAAAGTCTCCCTCCTGCCTCATGTGACATATGTGTCTCCTGAAGACATAACACTTTCGCCCCATAGTCCTGTAATTCCCTGTTAACCATAAATCTTTTCTTAGTGTTATTTATTCCCCTTACATTATATGATATTACATTTAACACAATCATGTGATGCCCAAGAGCCACCTACCCCTCCTCCTCCCTTCTCGCTCCCCCTGGGGGCCCCAATAAGGGGTCTCCCCTTGGGGAGGGGATACAAACACAGGGAGGGGGAAGGGGAGGGGAGAGAGAGAGAGAGAGAGATATACCCAATGGACCCCATCTACACAACCCCCCCCCCCCCCCCCGTCTGCCCAAAAATTCACTATTTTAACTTATACATGGATACCAGGCGCATCCTGGAAGGACTCTGCCCTGCCGCCTCCTTCATCTTTGTCTCTCATCTGGTCCAGATGACAATTTGTGACTATGGTGAATTTTTCAAGATAATGCACAGCATGGTGGAATGTTGAAATAACCAAAAGTTGTTAATTTTGTGGCCATCCCAGTTATTCTTTGAGGCACCGTTGATCTACCTAGGGTGATTGGGGTTTACATCTCCTGGACAGACTATGTCTATTTGTGTGTTTGAGTGGCCAACGTAGTCCATGAAATGCATAGGGATTTATCTCTTTTCTCCCATGGCCTACATGGAAAATCTTTGGACATTTTTGAATAAATTTGAAGTGATTGATACCATTCAGGAAAGATAAAGAGATAGGGGGGATGCAATAAGATTTTTTGGTTATGTGTCTAACATTCTTGTACCAGCTTTAACAATGTATAAGTTATTTTATGAAGGATAAATAAATGTTTGAATTTTTTAAAATAGTGTTGTGTACTGGTACCCACATTGTTATATGTGTTGTTTAACACCAGGCACATGATAAAACTAACATGAAAATTCCTAAAAGGTGCTAATATTTAACAGGAAACTATTTTAAATATTTCGTTTTACATTTCTGATTTTAATTGTTAAATACTGGCTCCTGTGTTTCTGTTTTGTATAATTTGCTTTTAACAAATCGCCAAAAAAGTAATATTCCGACTGCATCTGATTCATCATCAAACTGTTCAGACAGGGTCACTTATGCCGCGTACACACGATCAAACAAGTCCGGCAAACTCAAGTCCGCCGGACAATCCCCCCGCGTGTAGCCTCCGGCATACTTTTTTGACCCGAAAGTACGGCGGACTTAGAATGTAGTTTTACACTCCAATCTTCCCGCCGAACTCGCATTTTGGCGGACAATCCGGCCGTGTGTATGCCAGTCCGCCGTACTTTTGAAATGAGTGGACTTTTCCCGCCCGGAGAAAAGTCCGCTCATTTCGAGCGGGTCTCCAGGTAGGCTGGGCCCGCGAAGGAGACGCCGCCGGCCCCGCCACCTGGGCGGGGTCTTCGGTGGATGTCACATGGGTTCATGTCACATGGGTTGATGTCACATGGCGACAGTCCCAGCATCCTCCAGGACTGTGACATCGTAAGGGGGCGGGGTCACCATGTGACATGAACCCATGTGACATCCACCGAAGACCCCGCCCCTTGTCCCTATATAAGTCGCCACGTGCCCGGTCCCTGTCATTGTGAGCGGAGGACTCGGCGAGGCAACATCTGAAGAAGAAGAAGAGAAGAACAGAAGAACGGAAGGCGGTGGCGACAGAAGACCAGGCTACCGCCTGTAAAAGAGCTAGAAGAAGGCGCGGTGGCCCGGCAGAAGAACCGAGGAGGGGACAAGACCCCCGAAGTCGGAAGAAGAGGCCGGCGGCGAGGAAGAAAGCCGGGCTCCTCCGCTAGCAAAAGAGCTACAAGAAGATAGCGGAGGAGTCCGGCGAGAAGACCCCCGAAGACGGAAGATCCCCGGAGCTGTGCAATAAAATATTTTAACCCTGTGTTGTGTTTTTTTTGTACTTTTTTTTTCACAGGTGAATGGATAGGGGTACATTGTACCCCATACTCATTCACATAGGGTGGGGGGCTGATATCCGGGGCCCCCTTATTAAAGGGGGCTCTCGGATTCCGATAAGCCCCCCGCCCGCAGACCCCGACAACCAATGGCCAGGGTTGTCGGGAAGAGGCCCTTGTCCTCATCAACATGGGGACAAGGTGCTTTGGGGTGGGGGGGCCGCGCGGCCCCCTTCCCCAAGGCACCCCCCATGTTGAGGGCACGCGGCCTGGTATGGCTCAGAAGGGGGGGGCGCTCGCTTGTCCCCCCCTTTCCTGGCCGGCCGGGTAGCGTGCTCGGAAAAGGGTCTGATGTGGACCTGGGGGGACCCTCACGCCGATTCTTTTCAGCGTTGGGCTTCCCCTTTAAGTCCATACCAGGCGGCGGGGCCAGCGACGTCTCCTTCGCGGGCCCCGTCTACCTGGAGACGCGCTCGAAATGAGCGGACTTTCCTCCGCGTGTGTGGGCGAGTCCGTTCATTTCAAAAGTAGGGTGGATAGTACGGCGGACTTAGTACGCCGTATTAGTCCGCTGAAAAAGTGCCGTGTGTGGGCAGGTAGCCCGTTCGGAAAGTCCGACGTACAGTCTGGCGGGAAGTCCGCCAGACTAAGTACGTCGGACAGATGGCTACGTGTGTACACGGCTTTAGAACCAGTGGAACCTAGTGTTCCACTCATGGAAAGTATCTGGAACTAGGCTTTTAGTTTGTAGGAGAAATGCTAAAATGGTCCCCTAGCTGGAGCTTCTGAAAAAAATATGACTTTGGTTTTTTAAACTGAAGTTTAGATTTAAACATTTGAGAAAATTTCCAGAATTATGTATTAGATCCAATTTATGCTGGCTTACCAGTTCTGTGTTAAAAAAAGTGTAAACAATTAGAAAAAAAAAACATTCTGTTTACATAATTTAAAAAAATGTAACTCCAGGCAAAACTTTTGTTTTTTTATTTGAAAGGAAAGGTTAGCATTTCTGTCAGGATTTCATTGCTGCTTTTGGATGCATTGGAGAGATTTCTCTTCACTACTGGTTTCAATGGTAATTTTGTCAATAAGATAGGAAATTTAGGTAAATATGTAAGGATGCACTGATACACTGCTCCCAATCCTCCCAATACCTGAAACTGATACAAAATGAAAGGGCGCAAATTGCACTGCAAAGAATCGCATGCAATATGAACAGGAATGCAATTCCTGTCCAAATCGCATGCAGTTTTCCAAAATTGGAAAATAGCACAGTAAGATAAAAAATAAAATAATAGGAGTATAAAAATAGAGTATAATGCCCTGTACACATGGTCGGACATTCCGACGACTAAATCCGTCATTTTTCTTGTGACGGATTTTGGCCCAAAGTTGTCTTGCATACACACAGTTGTAAAAAGTTGTCGGAAAATACGATTGTTCAGAACAAGGTGACGTAAAATGCGTACAACGGGACAATAAATAGGCCAGTAGCCAATAGCTTTTGTCTCGTAATTTATTCTGAGAATGCATGGCACTTTGTGCATCAGAATTGTCTACACACGAGTGGAATTTAAACAATAGGATTTTGTTGTCAGAAAATTTTACATCCAGATCTCAAACTTTGCGTGTCAGAAATTCCGATGGAAAAAGTCCAATGGAGCCCACACACGATTGGAATTTCCGACAACACAGTCCGATTGCACATTTTCCGTCTGAAAGTCTGACCGTGTGTACAGGGCATAATAGGATCCCTTAGAGGCTTCCCTCCATAAAGTTATTAGAGTTATCATAAGGTAAGTTAACACAAAAAATATAAAAAGAACTGTTTTTCATTCATTGTAGAAGCAGATGCATGCTGATACCTGGAAATTATGTATGGACTATGAGAATCCTGAATCATGGACCATGCTAGATTACATACTTTTCATCCAGTATTGCCCACGTAGTGATCATTTCCACCAGCTTAGATATCTATCAAATGTTCACACTTCAACTTGATGATATACACCACATTCTAGAAAGAAGTATCAGCTAGTTTATGCACCTTAGACCATTAATTAGTTCTGATTTGAAATTCACCTGTTATTCTATATGGCTGTTCAACTGGATACAAGCATACCCCATTTTTAAGTACACAATGGAGTTTATTTGCTATAGCTGGAAAGTGCAAAATCAAGCTCACTTCTGCATAGAAACCAATGAGCTTCTAACCCCAGCTTGTTTAATTAATTAATTTTGGTAATCAATTAATTCATTTTGGTAATAAAACCTGGAAGCTCATTGGCTATGCAGAAGTGACCCTGATTTTGCACGTTCCAGCTTTAGTAAATAAACCCTATTATGTACTTAAAAGTGGGGTATGCCTGTATATCATGCAACTGCTGACCTTCCGTGGGCCCCAAAAGCAAATTGTACTCCAGGATTAACCACTGTCAATTATAAACAACATCTTAATCTTAAAATCTTAACATCTGATCCTAGTTCGTAGTCATTGACTCACTATATTGCATCCATTGCATTGGAATAATAGCCAGGAAACTAGAAGTTTTAGAAAGACATTGTTTTATTTCATGTTAGATGCTGGAAGCATTTGCATTTATTAGCATTTGTTTTAAAGATAAGGAAAGTAATAAGGAAAACTGTTTCTTTGGTTTTAAGTAAAGGAGAAGCCAAATTGATGTGTTTAGTAAATTATTACATTCATTGAATCTTGTGTTTTTTTTTCAATTCATGGAGCTTAGATTTAATAAAAGACATCAAACTTGGATTGCAAGGTTTATGGTATTGATTCCATGCTGTGAATCCATAAATTTTAGCATTTTTAAAGTGATATTAAAGGCAAAAAAAACAAACATGTCATATGAACCTGTTCTGTGCAGCAGTTTTGCACAGAGCAGTCCCAATCCTCCTCTTCTCAGGTCGCCAGTGTTCCTTGCCCCTCCCTCCTATAGAGTGCCCCAAGAGTAAGCAGCTTACAATGGGAGCACCTAAGCAGGCATGCACTCAAGCTGCTGATCTGCGTGTCCATTCAGACATGGAGATGTGGCTTGGCCCACCGCTTGTCCCCCATTGGTTGTCTGGCTGTGATTGACAGCAGTGGGAGCCAATTGCTGTTGGGACTGCGGCACACAGAAGGTTTTTTACCCTCATGCATGAATGCCTGAAGGTAAAAAAAAAACCTTAAGCCTTTAAAACCACTTTAAGTAATTGTTAATATATGAATCTTTTCATTCTTTAGCTATTATTATTATTATAATTATTATTTATATTTTTCCCCATACTTAGGTCTCTCCTTGCAAATTGGCATGTCCAATGATTTAGAGGGATGAAACTTTGTAACTTTGTATCGTTGTGGCAACAAAATGAAATCACTCAATCCAGAATTGTTTCACAAGTCCACCGATTGTTTAAATTATCACCTGGTAATCCATACCCTCTGAAACAAAAATCATGTAAAGTTCCAAAAATGTGTTTCATTTTCTTATGCGATCTTTACCAGTAATAAAGAATTCTATAACTTACCGTTGTAATTAGACTTAGTTGACAGTCATAACAAACAGAAGCATACACAAAGGAATTTGTCACTTTTTATAGGGCTTGCATAGAAGTTCCTTTTCATAGGTAGTTGATAAGAAAGTTTGATATTCTTCAAAAAATTAAATGGTAGATATGAAGTGTTCGGCTTGGTGGTAGTTCAACTGAGTATCAATGAATAAATCTCTGATTGTATGTATCCCAACACCCTCTATATTTTTCCAGCACAGGTTTCCTTTAGAGCCACTTCTCGGCAATAAACTAAAAACTATGCTTCCACTGGAGAAATGATTATGTCAATGAAAACATGCATTCAGTCCTATAGATACCCAAAGTAACAAGTCCAGTAGCTTCTGCTACATCTGTTATATCCACTTCTACTCTACTGCAGCCTCTCAACCATGCCCCCCCCCCCCCCCCCACACACACACACACACAATTTACACAATATTTGTGAAACCTTTTTAGAAATCTTTCTTTGTGGGTGTTACAAGTTCCTTACTTCAAAAGGATATTCCTAATGTGTACTGTTCTAGCCTCCTTTATCCTCACATATTCATGCTAAATGTCTGTAGTTTTCATCTCAGTGCCTGCCACAATGTTTCCACATGTTATTGGGTTTATTAAAATGCATAAGGAAAACAAAAACATGTGGATATTAAAATAAAATTGGAACCTTTTCCACCATAGTCATTTCATTTGTCAAAGGCAATTTTCTAATTGTATCTCATTTCTTTTCATCACAAAATCCTTAGGGGACTCTATAAACATATAAATTGTGTCAGTACAGTGTATTTACATAGCCTGTAATATTTTCATGCTGTTAAGTAATTCAATTAAATTATTAGAAAATAAGAAACAAGTCATTGCTTTATTATTAATGCACTTTAGTCGCCATAAAATCTCACAGTCATTAAATTTGATTATTTACTTGGTTTACTTGGTTCATTGTTTTCCTAACAGAAAAAAAAAACATTTCTGCACCGCTTGATATTTGCATTTTAATCAAAGATATTACCTAAAAGAGTAATTCCAATTAAAAAGTGAAAACATACCTTATCCTAAGAGACTGAAACCAACACTAAAGATGATTATGGGGGAGAGTCTACAAAAGGTGTCAATAATGGTTTGTGGGGATGCAATGCGTGGGGTCGCACCATTAACATTTAGGTATCAGGTATCTTGATGGAGTAGTACTTCCAACCTGCCCAAGTGTTCCTGATTATCTGCTCTTCAGTTGAGTGTACCCAATGTTCTGTTTCCATGATCTTATCCACCTCTCTCTTCCAATCTAGTAGAGAGGGACAGGTAGATTTTGCTGCATTAAGCAGATGAGGAATAACACTTTTCTTAAAGCATTTAACAGACAAGGAGGTATCATGAAAATAGAAATTGCAGAGGGGTACCTGCTACGGACGTAAGGGGGTGATTTCTTCCCAGAAGAGCTTAATCTTGGGACATGACCACTAAATATATAGGAACATGCTCCTCTGGTTACAGCCCCGCCAGCAGGGATGGTCAAGAGCAGGGAACATCTGTGCCAGACAGGAAGGAGTTCTATACCATCTGGTAAGGAATTTATAAGAAGATTCCTGAGTATGAGTAGTGATGGAAGCAGTATGCACCAGCTGAATAATTTTCTGGAATTGAGGAGGAGTAAGCTCCAAGCCCAGCTCTCCCATTCTCTAGAATAATAGGGGGTAGACACTGGTTGCTCACTCAATACAAGCTTATACATGTGGGAGGGGAGATGCCCAGAATCTGGGAGTTTAACCCACAGTGGTTCAAATAGGGACAGTGAGTCTTGCAGTCGCAGGTCACGTCCTAGCCTAATAAAAAAGTCTGACAGCTAATAGTATCTCAGGTCTGCTAATGGGAATGTTCCATGAAGGGATTGAAGGAAATCAAGGGGCAGTAGTTTACCCTGAGGGACATATTTTGGACACCATTGAAAACAAAGTGATTGCTTCGCCAAATGACAGCGGTGGAGCGGCGAGACCCACCGAGAAGATGGATGCGGTGGACTGCAGGGGACAGCGGTGACTTCGCTGGCTCCTGTGTCAGGTGAGTGACACATAATGGGTGAGTGACACATAATGGACTACTATGCGATGCATAGTAGTCCATTATGCTTTACCTTTGCAGGGAATGAAAGAGGAAGTAAACTCATCAGGGTTTACTTCCTCTTTAAACAGGATGAGATTCTATTCATAAATGTGTGCAATGTTAATGTCTATGGAAAAATAAATTTTTACCTAATATTTCTGAGTAGAATATGGCTACTCTCTATGTCCAACCCCCCAATCTTCCTGATCTCCCTCAAAAATAGCAGTCTATCAAAAATGATCACTTTCATTTTCTGTTTTAAATTTCAAATAAAAATACAATAAATCTTTTTTTCAGTTGCATTTTGCCTACTCTCTACCTCAACACTATCGGCTTGACAAAAGGGGTATAAAAGCTGTGCTGCAATTCTTCATGTTGTTTCTCTATTTTGCATGAATATAAATAACATTGTTTTTTGGAAGATGCAATTTGCTTGTTGTTCGGTTCAGATATACCATCCTAATCTGGGGCTAATCTGGTAACATATACCACCTTGATTCTTTATTGGAAATAAAAAAAAAACATTTATTTTTTTCTAGCTACAATATACTTGCTCTCTCTAAGCTTGCCTGAAAGGTAATATAAGCTTAGCAGCAAATCAGTCAAAGGAAGCTATTATTGTGCTTGCAGGTGCAATCTGCTTAGGATCTTTTAGAAACTGTCTAGTCCAATGAAGGATTGAAAATCCTACTTACACCATCCAGACCAGATGATCTCTGCCTTCGCCTTGGTCACAGCTCCAGAAACGCTCTCCTATGTTCCTGTTAAAGACTTTCTTGGCTGACATTTCTTCTGGCTCTAGATCCTGCTTGCTGTGCTACTGTGCTCATCTCTGGCCCTGTGACATTCTGGCTTGTCTGGCTATCCATTCCAGTTTCTGAACTATGGCTATGTTTTGACTATGTTTACTCTGTTTACCTTTTTATTATTATTATCATTAACCACTTGCCGACTGGGCCATAGCCGAAAAGATGGCTACAGTGTGGTCGGGTTTTTGTGGGTGGACATCCATGGACGTCCTCCCAGAATCTTGCTCTCGCGCGCCCCCTGGGGTACGCTCCCGCAAGCATCCGTGACCTCCGGGTCCAGAAGACCCGGCGCATCACGGGTCGCGGCAAATGCTGGTAGCGGCCGTTTACCATGTGATCGTTCCATCAAATGACGGAGCGATCACTTGTAAACAAACCGGCGTCATGCCATGACCCCAGTTCCTCCCTCCCCTCTCTGTACTGATCAGTACAGAGCGAGGGGAGAGATTGCAGCAGCGTTGTGGGCTGTATGTGTAGTGCCCACAGTGCTGCTCAGTGACAATAATCTGCAGTTCTGCATACTGTGCAATAATCTGCCAATACTCTGCAACACTGTGCAATACTCTGCCAATATTCTGCAACACTGTGCAATACTCTGCCAATACTCTGCAACACTGCAATACTCTGCAAATACTCGCCAATACTCGCTAATACTCTGCTAATACTCATCAATACTCGCCAATACTCTGCTAATACTCATCAATATTCGCCAATACTCTGCTAATACTCACCAATACTCGCCAATACTCGCCAATACTCTGCCAATACTCTGCCAATACTCTGTTTCTGTCAAAATGTATTGCAGAGTATTGGCAAAGAATTTTTTTTTTACCGATTTTCAGTCTTTTTAGATTTATAGCGCAAAAAATAAAGAACCCAGTGGTGATTAAATACCACCAAAAGAAAGCTCTATTTGTTTGAAAAAAGGACAAAAATTTCATATAGGTACAGTGTTGCATGACTGAGTAATTGTCATTCAAAGTGTGAGAGCACCAAAAGCTGAAAATTGGTCTTGGTAGGAAGGGGGTTTAAGTGCCCAGTGATCAAGTGTGATTTAACTGTACTTCTGTCTCAGTTTGATTCATGGTTTCTGACAGTAGGTGAAGGCTATGAATTTAGAAGATGCACTCAATCCACTTGTTGGTAATATTTTTTCCAGATTGGATGAACTGGATCACTGCATGGATCAATTTGCCATGGTGTCACAAATGCTCCTGAGTCGCAAGGCTCACCTGGAATCTCTTACTGTGGCTGCTCCAGTACAACCCGTGTTGCAGGCCGTCCCTGCTGCTGCTATAAGCAGGCACCCACCTCAAGTATTACCCCTATAAGAGGTATGTCTGGTTCCGCTCCACTTCTCCAGTGATTTGGGGGTGATCCAGTGCAATGCAGAGGGTTTCTAAAACAGGTTGAGATATACTTTAAGATGCTGCCCCAAGCATTTCCCATGAACATAAGCAAAGTTTTTGTGATATGTTTGCTTTCTGTGAGAGCCTTGTCCTAGGCAAACCCTCTATGGGAGATACAAAAACCTGATGTCTTGAGTTACCCAGAGTTTATGGTTTCTTTTAAAAGGGTATTTGGACGTTGCCGCATGCTCCACTTCTGCTGCCAAGTGCCTCATGTCCATCAAACAGAGTACGAGAACTGTTGCTGATTACGCCATTGAATTCCGTACTCTGGCAGCAGAGGTTGTTTGGAACAGTGAGGCCCTCGTGGCTGCTTTTTCTCATGATCTCTCGGATACCATCAAGGATGAGATAGCAGCCCAGGATATACCCACTGAGCTGGAGAGCTTGATCTCGTTTGCCATTCTCATTGACGCAAGACTCAAATAAATCCTTCATTTTAGGGAGCGCTTGCGGAAGGCTCCTGTACATTTGTCTCCGAACTTTATCTCCTGGTACCGAGTCGGTTTTTGAAGATGAACCCATGCACTCAGGCTTCAGATGTCTCTCTGTGGATTAAAGAACCTTTAGGAGGAGGGAAAGATTGTACCTTTATTGTGACCAGGCAGGTCACGTTTTGAAGCCTTATCCTAACTGTCCAGGGAAAGCCTGAACCTTAAGGTCTGTCACGGACAGACCTTAGGTGGCGTTATTTCATCCCCAGTTATCCAGAAGGATAAGTCCCTGGTTTCGGTCACCCTTTCTTGGGCTGAGTCATCCATCGAGATACAGGCTCTAACTGACTCTAGGGCTGCAGGCCTGTTCATTGATGCTGCCTTTGTATCAAAGCACTCAATTCCACTGCAGCTGTGTTACACTCCACTTGCCATTGAGGCTCTTGATGGTAGACCTCCACAGCCTGCCCATGTGACTCATGAGACTGTTCTGTTGTCCATGGCCATAGGGGCTCTTCCTATAATATAATCCAATTCCAATTCCAAGTTATTTCCTCACCTAAGTTTCCGATGGTTATTGCTTATCCTTGGTTACAGGGGCACAACCCCTCTTTTGATTGGCTCCATGCTGAGGTTCTCTCTTGGTTGCCACAATGCAATGTAAGACATGCTTCCAGAAGGTAGCCAAGGTCCTGTGTGCCTTTTCACTCTCTTCCCTGCATGAGAAGTACCAGAATTTTAGCAATGTCTTTGACAAAGGTCAAGTTGGTAGTTTGCCTCCACACCGGTCATATGATTGTGCAATTGACCTTCAACCTGGTGCCATACCCTCTTGGCCGGGTTTACCCTTTGTCAGTCTTGGAGCATAGGGCCATGGAGGAGTATGTTTCTCGAGGTTTCATCGGCAAATCCTCGTCTCCTGCTGGTGCTGGTTTCTTCTTTGTGAAGAATAGTGGTGAACTGAGACCTTGTATTGATTATAGGGGTCTCAATCATTTCACGATTAAGAATGCCTATCCGATTCCATTGATTACAGAGTTATTTGACCACCTCAAGGGGCCAATGGTTTTCACAAAGCTTGATTTGAGAGGATTAAGGAGGGCTACAAGTGGAAAACTGCGTTAAAATTAGGTTGAGGCCACCTAAATTACGCTGTAATATCCACGGGTATACATATACATGCATAAGTGATTCTTTGTCATGGATTTATTACTTTTCAGCTTGATACCAACCATACAGTGTTTTGTATCAACTTTTCAACAACTTTTTGCTTTCTTTGTGTGCAGGTAGGATATATATCATGCCCATTATTTTCTGTATGTATACAAACACATCAACCATGTATCTTTGTACACATTTTGCTTGTACTAATCGTTTATAGGCTAAGCTATACCTCACCATTCAATGCGACCCCTATTATAATTTATTATTATTTTTAGCTACAGGGCTATGCCCTCCTTCTCTGCTTCAGTATTGTTTGTGGCCCAATGCCTCTCATGTCATTCAACTTCTAATTGATTGTACACCCTAACATGTTGTGGAAAACAAGCCACCTTCACAGGCAGATCTCTGGGGACACACTTCCAGTTATATCTCTTGTTTTTAATAGCCTTTTTGGAATGTTTCATAAACAATATATCCACAATATATGTGAGTCTATACATTACCTATTATTTTTGGAAGATATATGTTATTTATATAGAAAAACATTGTTTGTCGCATATCTTTGTATATATCCTACGCCTTACTCTTTGCCATTACTACACTCTAGATGCACGATTCATCTTCTTATAAAATTCCCTGATGAAGGAGACATAGATACTCTTTAAACGCTTTGGGTAAATTACAAGAACCTTTCAGTCAATCATTGTGGTGATTCTGTATCTAACATATAGCTTTTTCAACCAGTCCAATACATTCTGTTTTTATTATGCTTATATTGTTCAATAAAATACATGTTTTGTATAAACTATGCATGTCACATACCTAGTGGTGAGTCCGGATTGCAGGAGATCTCTCTTGCGTCCCAGACTCACGGCCCCTGATAGAAGAGACAGGAGGCATGGGAGTCTAAGGTAGCAGGAGTGCCTGGCAGGATCAACAGCCGAAGGATGGATCAGGCAGCTCTTAAGAAGCTTTATCAGGGTCAGCAGGCCTTGGTGGCAGGAGACAGGAACCAGCAGGCAGCAGGGCACACAGGAAACTTGCAACTGGACCAGCAGCGCTTGGCAGTAGGAGACAGGAGCCAGCAGTTAATAAGGCACACAGAAGCGATGAGACCCTTCAGAAACAGGCACACAGGGAAGTCAGGCAAGCCGGGTCAAACCAGATGATCATTACAGGAACAGATGCAGGAAGCAGAGGCAGGGTTGTGGAGCAAGCCGAGGGCGGTAGCGGATAATCACGGATGGACCAGAGGATGAGGCACATGCCGAGTCATAGACAAGCCGGAGGTCAGAGGCAGGCAGAGAGCAGGGGAGGTCACAGGTCAAGCTGGGTCAACACACACAATCAGATCAGGTCAGAAGGCAATCATGGGAACGCTGTAGATCAATCAGCAAGAGTTGAGGGGAGAACAAGATTTAAATAGCCCGCTTGGCGCCAGTAACTGTGTGTGCGTGAACGTGCATGCGCACGGGCGCCCGCAGGCGCGCAAGGACCGATGAGGAACCACTGCTCCCAGCAAGCCTTTCCTTACAATGCGAGTGCCTTAAAAGTCCACCCAGGGGATTTATTTTTGGTTTAATACCAGAAGAGGCCATTATGAGTACCTCGTAATGCCTTTTGCCCTTTGTAACACCCCGGCAGTTTTCCAGGAATTTATTGTTGATGTCATCTCAGATTTGTTGCAGTTATGTGTGGTGGTTTATCGCAACAATAGCCTCATATTCCCTGGAGAGCCACCACACAGATGTCGTTCGTGTGTTTCAGAAACTAAGAGAGAACAATCTCTATTGTAAATTGGGGAAGTGCGAATTCCATTGTGAACAGGTTAAATTCCTGGGTTGCGTAATTTCCACTGCTGGTTTTTCGCTGGACTCAGAGAAACTTTCAGCAGTCCTACAGTGGCCCAACCCGTGGGTTTACATCCTCTGCAGCGTTTTCTTGGCTTTCCCAACTATTATCGGAAGCTTATTCGTAAACTTCTCGCCTCTGGTCAAGCCCCTGACTGATATGATCAGAAAGGATGGTAACCCACAAAGTCTCCGGAGTCCATTAAGGCCTTTGAGAGTCTCAAGGCTACCTTTGTTTCTGCTCCTGTGTTGGCACATCTTGATCCTTCATTACCTTTTATCCTTGAGGTTGATGCTTTTGAGACTGGAGTTGGCACCCTTCTGTCTAAACGCCCTACCTCTGAGAGCGCTATGCATCCTTATGGCTACTTTTCCAAGAAATTGTCACCTGCAGAGTACAATTACGAGATTGGTGACATAGGTGACATAGAGCTGTTAGCGATCATTTTAGCCCTGAAAGAATGGAAATATCTCCTCGAAGGCACCACTGTGCTGGTTCTCATTCTTACTGAATATAAGAATATCACATTTGATATTAATCAGGCTAAACGCCTCTCTCCCAGAAAGGCGCGATGGGCTCTTTTCTTGTCTAGTTTCAATTACATTGTCTCATCCTTTTTTTTAATTTATATAATCTTTATTTATTTTCATAATAATTTTTCCATTCACAAACTTTATACAGTTAAACACTCCATTTTCCACATTAACATTTCCCTCCCCCTCTCCCCCCCACCCCCCCCCCCCCTTCACATACATAACAGGAAGAAGCAGTGGGCCCCTCATACACAAACTGTGATCGTGTTACTCTCTATACCTCTAACTTCTTATCACCTATACCACATATTCTCTCTCTCCTTCCTCCCTCCAGTCGCCATTCTCTCCAAATCTTTATACTGTGTAGCCCAACTTATCTAACCATGGTTTCCACATTTTATTAAATTCCCTAAAATACCCTCTCCTTACATATACTACTTTTTCCTTCCAGATCGTCTCTGTTATTAGTTGTCTCCACTCCGCTACCGATGGGGTTTTTTTTGCCTGCCACCTTTGCGCTATTAGCTTCCTTGCCTGGAACATACATCTCATTACTGCTTTATTTATACAAGCCGGCCCTCTTATTCCCTCATTCAGGCCCAATAAGCACATTCTGGGGTTCCCATCAACCGATACTCCAAATGTTTCATTCAAATCAGCAATAACTTCTGACCAGTAACGGAACAGTTTAGGGCACCTCCAGAACATGTGCATCAGATCCCCTGTCGCCTGACATCTCGGGCATCCGTCATCTTCCCTTCGCCTAAACCTGTATAGCCTCTTCGGTGTATAATAGGCTCTATGTAGCAGCATTAGATGTGACACCCTCTGGGCTGGCGAGACAGATATCAAATGTCCCCCCTCCAGTATCCTCATCCACTGCTCATCTGAGAATGTTCCTACTTCCTCCTCCTCCCATTTTATTTTACTTTTAAGTTTATCTGGGGTTTCTATGCTCCCTTCACAAATATATGGATATATTTCTGCTATAAACCCTTTTGCACTATCTTCAGATTTCAATCTATTATAAATGGGGGATTTGCTCCACACTGGCCCCGATGTACCAAATTGTTTCGATAATGCATGTCTGATTTGTAAATATTTATAAAACAAGTGTTTTGGTAGATCATATTCCATTCTCAGTGTATTAAATGTTTTTATTATATTTCCTTCATACAACTGGGCCAGTCTGTCAATCCCCCTACTTTCCCAATCTTTGTGCCTCTCTATCATTCCCATTTCCTGTAGGTTCAGGTTATTCCATAATGGGGTTTCTTTGGTCATCCCTTCCAGACCCTTTATCGCTTTTACTGCCTTCCATACTTTTAGAGCGAGTTTTATTGTGGGGGTTCTATAGGGGAATGAGTTTGCCTCCAAGGCCTCTACTATGGTTTTATGAGGTGTCCCAGTAATCATTAACTTCCTATTTATATCTCCACTAAGCTCATTGCTCGTCCCCAGATGTTGCAATTGTGCGGCTAAGAAGTAGCTTCTTGGGTGAGGTACCGCCATTCCTCCTTTCCTTGTCGGTAATTGCAGAATTTGTAGGCCTATTCTTGAGGTACCTCCGCTCCATATGAGTTCTCTAAATAGTGTTTCTATTTTTTTAAACCACTTTATATCTATCCATAATGGAAAATTATGTAACAGATACAATAACTGTGGCATCCATAGCATTTTAATAAGATTGCATCTCCCTGCAACCGACAAAGGGAGTTTCTTCCAGATTTCTATTTTATTTTTAAATTTAACTAATAAGGGGGCGATATTATCACTTATATACCTTTTTACATCACTTTGTATGTATATTCCTAAATATTTTATTTTCTCCACCACTTCTAACTGCGGGATTGTCAATATAGTTTGACTCTCCAGTGTGTCTACAGGCATCAGAGATGATTTTTCCCAATTTATTGTTAATCCCGAGAAGCTGCTAAAATCCCCGAGGACTTTCATCCCCTGCCTGGTTGACTTCTCAACGTCCCCCAGATAGAGGAGAATATCATCGGCGTATAGCGTGATCTTTTCTTCCCTCACTTTTCTTTTAAAGCCTTCCATATCAGCATTAGATCTTATTGCAATGGCTAATGGTTCCATTGCAAGGGTGAAGATCAGGGGTGACAAAGGGCACCCCTGTCTTGTACCTCTTTCTAATAATATCTTATCTGAATACTCGTTATTTACCCTAATTCTAGCACTAGGGCCATTGTACAAAATTTTTATCCATTCAATGAATGAGGAGCCAAAGCCAAATTCTCTCAGAACTCGCCAGATGTATCTCCATTCAAGACTATCAAAGGCTTTGACTACATCCAAAGCCATAATTGCCCTTTTCCCTATGTTTTCCGTTGGTATCTGTAGGTTAAGGTATAGTCTTCTAATATTCATGCTAGTTGATCTACCGGGAATGAATCCTGTTTGATCAGGGTGTATTAATCTGGAAATAATTTTATTCAGTCTGGCCGCCAGTACCTTAGCTAGTATTTTTGCGTCCGTGCACAGAAGTGAGATAGGTCGGTAAGATTTAGTTTCCAACGGATCCTTCCCCTCCTTGTGCAGAACAATTATCGTTGTCTCCGTCATCGAGGTAGGCAATCTCCCTTCCTCCTTTACCCTATTTAATACTCTGAGAAACTCTGGAAGCAGTACTTTCCCATAGTATTTATAGGTTTCCAATGGAAGACCGTCTGGTCCTGGTGACTTCTGGTTAGCCATTGCTGTCACTGCAGATTGAATTTCTTCTAATGTTAATGGGGCTTCCATTGTCTCTCTCTCCTCCTCGGTGAGGGAAGGGACTTTAATATTTCCAAAAAACTTGTCCATCTCCTCGTCTCCCCTCATCCCCTGCGATCTGTACAATTTTGCATAGTATGATCTAAAAGTATCTATAATCACTGAATTCTGAGTTGAGATTTCTCCCTTTTCTGTCCTGATCGCGGGGACGGTGGATGGCGTGGAGTTGGTCTTCACTAGGTGTGCCAGCATCTTCCCGACACTTTCCCCCTCCCCGAACGCCACTTGTTTTTGGAATAGTCTTTTGTTCTCAGCTTTCCTAATAATCATTGCTTTATACTTCTGCTGTGTATCTAACCATACCTTTCGTTTCTCTGGGGAGGGATTTACTATATATTCTCTTTCTGCTCCTACTAACTCCCTTTTAACGGTATTCTCCCATTCTCTAGATATTTTCTTAATTTTCGCTACCTGTTGAATAAGGATACCCCTGAGGTAGGCCTTTAATGCGTCCCATATCACTCCGCTTGCAGCGGTATCCTTATTGAGCTCTATGAACTCTTCTAGCTGGGATAGTACTTTGTTTGCATCTCCGATAATCTCAAGCCATACTGGGTTCAGTTTCCATACTTTCGAGGGACTCCTCCCCTCTAAGTTAATCGATACCGTCACCAATGAGTGATCCGACACCCCCCTGGGTTGGTATACTATTTCCCTTACCACTTGGTTAGCTTCTTCGTTCCCCAACACTAAATCTATTCTTGAGAGTGAGGAGTAGGAGCTTGAAAAACACGAATATTGTAGGAGGTCCGGATTCCGAACTCTCCACAAATCAGATAGTCCCCCTTCTTGCATAAACCTGGATAACCGGCTCTCACCCTCTCTCTGCAAATTTGTCCCTGATGGGAACCTATCCTGATTTTTATTTATAACCTCGTTAAAATCTCCCACTGCTACTACTGGGATCCCAGATTTACCTACTATAAATTCCATTAGATTATATAAAACATCCAGTTTAAACGGGGGTGGAATATAAATATTTGCAATGACATACTCCCGATTTTCAATTACACAATGCAAAAATACATATCTCCCTTCTTTATCGATGCTGGTCTGCCGACAGTTAAACGCTACTTCTTTTCTTATCAACACAGCCACACCTCTTGAATAAGAGGTGTGGACTGAGTGAAACTGAGTGGGAAATTTCCTGCTGTAGTTCTCCAACTTGGAGTCCTCAGTTAGATGCGTTTCCTGTAAGCAGACCAACCCGATATCAAATTTTTCGAGGGCATCAAACACCGCTGCTTTTTTAACTGATGTACCCATCCCTCTAACGTTCCAGGAGCCAATATTCATAACTCTATCCTGCATACCTTTCCAGAAAACAGTAAATAAAAACAGGAAAAAGGGATTGTCTCACCTGGTACTAAGAATGCAAGGGTTGGCGCTTTGTCACAACAATTTTCCTCCACTTCCAAGATGGAGTCGGTTCCGGTTCCTGTGATTCCTCCTGATCGTCGCCTGGCTATGGTTTGCAGCAGTCTCACTTCTCCTTTGGGTGATAAAATCCTAGTCGCTTAGGTCCATGCTCCTCATGAGAAACCTTGTGACCACTGCTTTGTCCCAGAGAGTCTCCATACTGCCGTGCTCCAGACTTACCATTCTCCCAAGGCTGCTGGCCACCCTGGGAAGAATCCAACTCTTTTGGGCCATTTCCCAACAATTCTGGTGGCATAGTTTACATGCCGATGTAACCTCCTTCATAGCTGCCTGTTCCGTGTGTGCTCCACGACACCTTCCAGTGGGCCTCCTACAACCCATACCCAATGGAGAGAGGCCATGGACCCCCCTGTCTATGGATTTCATTGTGGAGTTACCCAACTCCCAGGGCAACACAATTATCCTTATGGTGGTTGACTGGTTCTCGAAAATGTCCCATTGTATTCCACTTAAGAAGTTGCCCACTTCGAAGGAACTAGCTTCCATTTTGCTCGGGAGATCTTACATGGGCTACACAAGGTGATTGTCTCGGACAAGGATAGTCAGTTTCTGTCCCGGTTCTGGTGAGCCTTTTGTGCATAGTTGGGAATTCAGCTTACTTTCTCCTCTGCGTATCACCAGTCTAATGGGGCCGAAGAACGAGCCAATCAGTCCTTACATGCCCCTGTCCTCCTCCGTGATTTCCATAGACGTTTTCCCCTCAAGCCTGGTTGTCCTCCTAAGGGGAGGGGTCATTGAGGAGGGGGTACTGTCAGGGCTGGGTTCAGCCCTTCCTTCTCAAAGCTGGCCACTCAGCTGTCGGCTAATTGCCAGCTCCTTTCTTTCCACAATGACTCACCTGTTGCTGATATCCTGCTAGTCAGTCCTGCCTACTTAGGCCGTCCAGCCCAAATGATCTCTGCTTTCACCTTGGTCACATCTCTAGAGACGCTCTCCTGTGTTCCTGTTAACTGCTTCCCGACTGCCTCATGCATATATACTGCGGCAGAAGGGCAAGAAGGGCACATACAGGCAGATTAAAGTGGAAGTAAACCCATCAATTTAAACAGTTAAAAAAAAAGGCATGCCGGGAATGCTAACTGCACATTGGCTGTGCTCTCAGCCAAACTATCAAACCATCCAATGGCTGGTGTCATAACGAATCACATGTGCAGCACCATAGCAGTTGAACAGGGGCAAAGATGGCAGCTTCCTTGGCTGAAAACAATAGGGGAGTTTACTTCCACTTTAACGTACCTGTACGTTGCACTTTAAGAGACGGCTTGCGGGCTTGCGCCCACCGGGGAGCTCCATGACCATGATCGCAAGGATACCCGCGATCGTCTCACATTGAGGAACAACGGGGAGATGCTAATGTAAACAAGCATCTCTGCCTAGTGACACTGTCACTGATCAGCTCTCTGCTGATCAGTGGCGGCAAAGAGCATCATTCTGATTCATCCCAAAGTCGCTCCACAGAGGAGGAAGAGCAGGGATTGTAAATCAACGGGGATCGCGCGGTAAGGGGAGTATACAGTGTTAGTTCACCTTTTCATTTTTTCTGAAAAGATATCCTAAAACTTTAAGGCATTCCTTATATTGCTTGCCAGAATTCAGAAAGTCAGAATTCATGGCATGGTGTAGTGTAGTGCTTTGGACACCTAGGGGGAAGTTTATGTTCTCAGTCTATATTGAGTGGTCAGTGGATACAAAGGCACAATGTACTTGAGTTCCTAGTTTTCCCAACCCAGGGTTGTATGGCATGGTTGGCTGTGCTTCCTTCGGTGGTTGATGAGGAAGCCCCCTCTGAGGGATTGAGGTGAGAAGGGAGAGTCATTGACCCTTTATTCAGAGTTCATGGCTTCCTGTGGAAGAAGAGGAAGACTGTGAAGGGGGTTCATAAAGGGAAAAGAACAATAAGATTGCTAAGATGCTGAAGACTCCTAAAAAAATCAGCCAGCACCAGGGAACCCAATTATAGTCAACCAGATCATATAACCCCCCAACCATCCCGGATACTGAGAGACCATCCCATGATTTAAACAAAATCCTGTTTTGTTTTTTTTCAAAAAAGGATTTTTATGTCATACTTACCTGTAAAATCCTTTTCTTTGAGTACATCATGGGACACAGCGTCAGGCTAATATTCATTACCTGCTGGGTTATACTTCATCATCAGGTGAATGGACACTGGTAGACCAAAGGTCTTCAGACAGGAAGTGGTCCACTATATAACCACTCCCATACAGGAAGTACTTTAGTTCCTCAAAAAAGAGGGGAGTGATCTCTGTGTCCCATAATGTACTCAAAGAAAAGGATTTTTCAGGTAAGTATGATGTAAAAATCCTATTTTTTTTCATACATCATGGTACACAGAGTCAGGCTAATATTAATTACCTGCTGGGACATCCCAAAGCAATAGCCTTGAGGGGAAAGAGACACCCTGCCAAGCAATAGCTATCAGAGGTTATACGGCAGCCCGCAGTACACTGCGGCCGAAAGCCAAATCCTCGGCTGCTCGAACATCCACTTGATAACATTTTGTGAATGTATGCACTAAAGACCAGGTAGCAGCCTTACAAATCTGAGCCACAGATACCTGATGTCGAAAAGCCAAGGAAGTTCCTACACCCCTGGTAGAATGAGCTCTTACCCTAAAGGGAGGAGCTTTATGTTTCAGACCGTAGAACTGAATGAGCAATTGACAGACCTAATTGGCAATGGAAGCTTTGGAAGCTGCCTGCCCCTTCTTGGGTACTTTTGGTAAAACACAAAAAGAGTCTGATCCTCAGATCTCCGCAGATCTAGACAAGTGTAAGGCTGACCGCCGGTCAGCCTGTATTTGTAGGAGGAGTCAGGCTGCATAAAGCCTGCCCTCCTTTGCCTCCTCCCCTCATGGTCATAGGCTGTCGTGTTTTGTGACGTAATTTCCAGGTCCTAGCTGTGCTGCAGTCAGCTAATGTCTTGGTGGGGGTTCCTCTCTCAGTGCTCTCGCACCACTGGCCAGATCGACTGCCAGTCCACATACCTTCTCATCACCTCTTGGGGTTATCTGACAAAGTGGGGGGGTACGCCCGCTTCTCCCGGTGCTCACGCCGGGGGGGTTATTCGGCCGTCCACCTGCCAGCACCCTCTCCTTGTACAATTTCTTTGTGGGGGGCTGTCCACCCTCTTCTCCCTCTTGCTCACGCCGGGAGTGACCAGCCGCACATTTCTCCCGGTGCTCACGCTGGGAGGTGGGGGTGACCAGCCACATGTTTCTCCCGGTGCCGCCTGCCCACTTTTCAATGCTCCACCCCGCATTTCGGGGGGCTGCATGCTTTCACCGGTGCTCACGCTGGGGGAAAGGGGGGGCGTTCATCCTCTCTTTTTCTCCCTAGCATGCCAGAATTCGCTGCATGTGGTCACCTCTCCCATACAGTATGAGAGGCGTATGGGAGGGGGGTGAGGACCCTAGAGGACATTGGGAGCTGGGTCCATTTGCATTAACACGCCCAGGGGCGGTATGGGGTGGGGTGTCAATGTATGTGGTGAGCTGTTCCAGTGCTAGTGTCTCCTGCTGGGGCTCCTCTGCAGCTGCATATGTGTCCCAATACAATGTTCTCATAAGCATCATAGTCCACTTCTCCTCACAGGGTAAATTTGTAGTTGCATCTCCCGGCTCCACCGTTTCACTAGTCCGGCCTGACAAAGCTGTAACCAGCCTGGTAACATGGCCTTCTGATTTAAATGAAAGGCCGACACCACTTTTGGCAAAAAGGATGGAACAGGTCGCAATATGACTCTGTCATGGTGAAGTATAAAGTACGGTTCCGTGCATGAAAGGACTGCCAACACCAACACCCTTCTAGTCGAGGTGATAGCCATCAGGAAGGCTAGCTTGTGTGACAGCAAGTCCAACTGAATTTCCTTAATAGGTTCAAATGGTTGTTTCTGTAATACAGACAGCACCAAGTTCAAGTCCCAAGGACACATAGGTGACCTAATAGGGGGAAGCAAGCGAGTTGTCCCTGGCATAAAGGTTTGGATCAGTGTACTCAAAGCCAATTGGATTTCCACAGCTGAGTGTAGAAAAGAGAGAATTCTCCCAATCATATATTTCCGAGGATGCCATTTTCTGGCTTCACACGAAGCAATATAAGTCTTCCAGACCTTATGATAAATCTTCCTAGTGATAGCTTTTTAGCATTCACTAGAGTAGACACCACTGGTCCCGAGAGGCCACGGTCCTTTAACACCCTGGCTTCAATAGCCATGCCTTCAAATTTAGAGACTGTAAAGTGGGGTGGAATATAGGAACTTGAGACAGTAGATCGGGCGACGTGGAAGCTTCCATGGCCCATCTATTGTCAGTCTCACAATCTCTGGGAACCAGGGCCTTCTGGGCCAGGCTGGTGCCACCAGAATAACTGGAATACCCTCTCTCCGAATCCTATACAACAAATCTGGAAGGAGAGGGATCAGAGGGAATGCATAAACCAGGGAGTACTGGCTCCAAGGAACATCAGAGCATCTGCTCCAATTGCCAGAGGATCTCTTGTTCAAGACACAAATTGCTGTAGCTTGTTGTTGAACCTGGATGCCAGTAGGTCGGCCTCTGGCCATCCTCAACATTGGCAAATTTCCTGGAACACCTCGGGGTGTGGGGACCATTCCCTCGGGCAGATCTGCTGGCGGCTAAGATAATCTGCCTTCCAATTTTCTAATCCCCAGATATGGGCTGCCGATATTATTGGCACAAGTCCCTCTGCCCAGGCTAGTATGTAGTTCACCTCCTTCAGAGCTGAACGATTCCTGGTACAACCTTGGTGGTTTATATAGGCCACTACCATGGCATTGTTGGATTGAACCCTGCTGGGGCAGTCCAGAAGCTCCACCGTCCAGGATCACAGGACCAGACGTACTGCCCATAATTCTAGGACGTTGATGGGCAGGGTCTGCTCTGTCCCTGACCATTTTCCCTGGGCTGTGAGCCTGTCTAGGGTCGCTCCTCAGCCTGAGAGACTGGCATCTGTAGTCAGTACTCTCCAAGTTACCGGGAGAAAGGATTTTCCCTTTCGCAGGTTCTGATCCTGCAACCACCAGTTTAGGCTTAAGCATGCCTGAGGAGACAAGTACATTGGATAATCCAGGGCTTTTCTTCCTCTGTTCCAAGCCAACAAGATGTCTTGTTGTAAAGGCCTGGAATGGAACTGAGCATAGGCCACTGCCTCCAAGGAGGATACCATCCTCCCTAGAAGACTCATACAGAGCCGAATGCAGGGTTGTCTGGTGCCCCTTATCTGATGCACCTGATACTTCAGGGCACAGATCCTTATGGGTTGCAAGAATACTCTTGCTTGGATCGTGTTTAGAATCAGACTTAAATATTTTAGACTTTGAGCTGGTCTCAAGGCTAACTTTTAGGTATTTATGGTCCAGCCTAAGCTAATTACCTCACTTTGTATATTATGTTCTGTTCTAAAGCCTGTACTGAGTGATCTCTGAGCAGGAGGTCATCCAGATACCCGAGCACCAGGATCCCTTGGGCCCTTAAAAAACCCAGTACTGGTGCTAGGACCTTTGTGAACACCCGGGGAGCTGTAGCAAGCCCGAAGGGTAGAGAGACAAACTGAAAATGACATTCCTCTACTGCAAAATGTGTAAGTACGTGTCCTTTATATCAGTGGAGGCTAAAAAGTCTCCCCCCTGGAGTGAGGTTACTACTGAGTGGACAGACTCCATCTGAAAGGATTGTATAAATAGATGCTTGTTCAGGGACCTTAGGTCCAAAATGGGCCTCGTGCCCCGGTTTGGTTTCTGAACCTTATACAGGTTTGAGTAAAACCTGTTTTACTGTGCCCTTTTCGGATACCGGAACCTCTACAATCACTCCTTGATGCACTAGATGATGTAGTGCCCGAAGCAATATGTTTCTTTTTGGAGGATCTGAGGGAACGCTGTATCTTAAAAACCTCTGAGGGGGCACCCCCCATAACTCCAGCTTGTAACCGCAAGATATAATTGAGGTGACCCACTCGTCCTGAATTGTTAGCTGAGAGCACCTCATCTAGCACCTGTGTAAATCTAAAGTGATAACCTGTAAAGCAGGGGAAGGCATCCTTGGCCCTCCAGCTGTTTTGAAACTACAAGTCTCATAGGGGCAGAGGCATGATGGGATTTGTAGTTTCACAACAGCTAGAGGGCCAAGGTTGCCTACCCCTGATGTAAAGGTTTTTAAATGTTCGCCTATGGAAAGTAAAATTTATATATTTTATCGCAATTTCATGGACATGTGCAATTTTAAAGCATGACATGTTTGGTATCTATTTAGTTTGCGTATCATCATCTGTTATATTTTACCAACAATTGGATTATGTATTGTACTTTTTTTAATTAAAATTAAAAAAGTTAATATTTTCAAAAAAAATTGTTTTGCAAAACCCACCATTTTATTCTCTAGGGCCTCTGTTTTAAATATAGATTTTATATATATATATATATATATATATATATATATATATATATATATAATGTTTGAGGGTTATAACTTTCTAGCAAAAAATACAGATTTTTACATGTGAACAAATGTGTCAGAAAATGTCCTGGAGGTCAAGTGGTTAAAACCCCCAAACATTATATATTTTCTGAAAGCAGAGAGCATGGAGAATAAAATGGTGGTAGTTCCAATATTTTATGACATATTTCAGTAGAAAATAAACTAAAGTTAATTTTAGGGCACACAAACACAATATATTACCTATTTTTGGTAATATATAAAAGCACAGAATAAATAGATACCCAACAGGTAAAGCATTAAATTTGTGCTCTCCTGCCAAGCAACACCAAACTTGGGTACACAATTTTTTCCATGGGTGACATTTTAGAAGCCCCTACAGGTCATCAGTTTAGCATGAACTGTGAATAGTGGCCCTAGAATTATTGCTTTCACTCCAGTGTGCAAAGCAATATGTAACATGAGTATCACAAGTGGCATTTTCATACATAGGTACCCCGATGGGTGCATTTACGTTCATGTATGCACATGTGAAGGGCTGGGGCAGCCTAAAATATTTTGGGGAAGGGTTTTTAAGTGATTGGGTGTAAATTTATTTTTTTACTTTTTTTTTACTTTCACTAGAGCATAAACAAAGAGTCTCCTATGTGATGTATTTTTAAGACAGGTTTCTTCTCTTTAATGAGGCATCAAGGGTCTTTTAGAGTCCTGATGTCTCACCTGCCCTCCAATGGTGCTAATAAAGCCCATTAGCTTCTTTGCTGGTCCTTGATGGAGTGACACCTGAAACAGGAAGTGATGCTTTACACGTTGCTTCTGGGTTACATAATAACATACTTATTCTGGTTGAAAAAAGACCCAAGTCCATCTAGATCAACCTACCTAGGGGTTCATTCTACGTAGGGGAGATCTTCCTACCCACTACCCAGTGACACTTCCCATGTGGCATCAGGCCTCAGGTGGGACATTGGAGCCCAGGAAGCATGGCAGGGGAGGTTGCTTCATGGGGACACACAAGGGGTCACTGAAAGCTGATAGTTGACCTGTGAAATGGACACACATTCCTGACCACTGTAGCCTGTGTGTGTAAACCCTCCCCTCTGCAACTGCCAAAGGACATATGGCGATGCCAGTGAAAGGGTTAAAAACATGACTAAATTTCACCCAAAATATTTACAAAACTATAAAAACTTAAAAAAAACAAATAAAAATGTTAAAAACATAATGAGCTGCATTATTTGTGTAACCATTACATCTATTATGACTGAAGATGGGAATTCCCGGAAAGAAAATAGAACATTTTTTCAAAGCTTTTTTTGTTTTTTTCCAGGAAAAATGTTAAAAAAAATAATTTTTTGATGATAAATAATATATCTATGACATGGTATTCAAACTATATAACATGAAGACCTTAATGGAAATTTCTGAGACTTTATGCGAAGTCTTAAATTATTGTAAGTTCTCTTTATTGCAAGCTTAAGACAAGCAAAGAAATATGAATGTTGGCCTCTAGGGGGCAGGGGAAAGGCACCAGTTTAGTTTTTTTGTGGACTTCATCTGGTACCTCCTACAGTTTGGTGATTGCTGGGATACAGTAGATCTGTCAGGCCTTAATTGACAGGTAAGAGAGCAAATTAGTTATTTTCCTCGTCTCAGTAAAGTAGTGAGACCAATATTTAGACTTTGGAAATATTGCCATAGTGCAATTTGTGCTTAGAGCAAAACTGCAGTTTTGAGCAGTATTCATGGATATCTACGCCATGTCTGGCGCCTCCACAGGTAAGTGTCCATATTTTAAAAGTCAGCAGATGCAGTATTTGTAGCTGCTGACTTTATAAAAAAAAATAAAAAATTGGCGGAACTCTGCTTTAAGAGGTCCTGTCATGCTTTTTTTCTATTACAAGGGATGTGTACATTCCTTGTAAAAGGAATAAAAGTGACACCATTAAAAAAAAAAAAAAAAAGAACAGTGTAAAAATAAAAATAAAAATAAAAGGTAAAATAAGTAAGAACATTTTTTTTTTTTGAACGCGCCCCGTCCCACCGAGCTTGCTTGAATTTTCAAATCACACATGAGAGGTATCACCACGATCGGTAGAGTGAGAGCAATAATTCTAGCCATAGACCTCCTCTGTAACTGAAAACATGCAACCTGTAGAATTTTTTAAACGTCGAGATTTTTAAGGGTAAAAGTTTGTCACCATTCCATGAGCGGGCACAATTTTAAAGCGTGATATGTTGGGTATCACTCGTGTAACATTATCTTTCAAAAAAGTGTATTTTTTCCAAAAGAAGTGCTCTTGTAAGACCAATACGGTGCAACTACGGACAGAACGTATTGCAACTACCACCATTTAATTCTCTATGGTGTTAGAAAAAAATGTATAATGTTTTGGGGTTCTAAGTAATTTTCTAGCAAAAGAAAAACAGTTTTTAACTTGTAAACAACAAACTTCAGAAAGAGACTCAGCCTTTAAATGGTTAAGGGCTCCCCTAAATTTCCTGCCAGGCCCACTTCCTGGGGATTGGCTAAAGGCCCCTAAATATGCAAGACAATCCTCCTAGCCTCCGACCACTAATTGCTAGAATATTCTCCAACATTCTAGAACCAGGAGGAGGCACCAGAGGCTCTCATCTAGCTGCCTGAATGAGTCACCCAGCCCTAACCTCTAATAACCCTGACCCAGATTCCATGGCTCAGGCTTAGCCCTGGGCCAGACAATGGTTTACCTGCACTACCACTAATAGCACACTAGAATGTGCTACATATAGATACAAGAACTGTGGCATATGTAAGCTATGAATACAATGAGTAGGCTTAGGTTTATTTAACAGTGTGCCTTTAAGCCCCTCCACCTCCATCCACTGTTCTCTATGACCTGCTATGCACAGCACATTATTCTTCTTCTTTGTGTGTCTAAAGATACAGAATATCTCTCAAATGCAGATGACCCCCTTGGCATTGGAAAGTATTTAAAAAAAAACAACGACAATGATATAAATGATGAAAAAAATAATGTGCACGTTATTACATTTTCTAACAGAGCATACACTGCCTGCAAACAGACAGCAAAGCAGTCTAAGTCTGTAACAAAATTCTCATGGTATCTCAGTTACTCCTATCTACTCACTGTAAATGTTGGCATGTAACTCTAGTAACATAAATCACATCTTAACAGTTATTTGTCGACAATATTTCCTGATCAGTTTTATAAGGCTATGTAATTGGAGCTAATTGTATGTATATGCAAACAAATGACACAATCCAATGGCCGTATCATATCTGCCAACCCAAATGCTAGCCAGCTGCGTACATTAATATGATCCCTGGCAGTGAAGCAAAGCCCATAAATCAGGCTAAAATGTACTTTTCTCCAATTAGCAAAGTTAGAGGAAAAAATAAGATATTAATATGTGTCTACAACGCATATGACATCTTTATGTGAATAAAAATACACTAGTGTTTCTTTCTGTTTATATAAAATGAATTTCTAGGCTTGGTTTCCATTCTTCTGGGGCAGGATATATCATGTTTCCTATGAGGGCAGTTCACACTGCAGCATAATGCCCTGTACACACAGTCGGACATTCCAACCACAAAATCCGTCAGATTTTTTCAGATGGATTTTGGTCAAAACTTGTGTTGCATACAAATGGTTGAACAAAGTTGTCAGAAAATCTGATCGTTCGGAACGAGGTGACATTCGTTATGTACGACAGGACTATGTATAGGCCAGTAGCCAATAGCTTATAATTTAATAATTTATTCTGAGCATGCGTGGCACTTTGTCCGTCGGAATTCTCTACACACGATCGGAAAAAGTCCAATTGAATTTTGTTGTCAGAAAATTTTAGATCCAGCTCTCAAACTTTTTCTGATCGGATTTTCCGACAACATAATCCGATCGGACCTTTTGCATCGGAAATTCCGACCGCGTGTACAGGGCATTACTGTGATGTGTGCTGAAAAAAGGGTACTGCGTCTATACAGTATTTTTTTTTTCAGCAAAACTGGTTGCATTTTATTACATTTCTGTTAAAAAAAAAGTAAACAGTGTGATGCGCCTGGATTTATTCATTGATTGTGTCCCTCTAGCACACACCAGCAGCCATGAGTGCAGTGTCACTCACTGTGTGAATGAACCCTAAAGCTGTCCATAGCAGTACCTGAGAAACATGTGTACTCTAATCCCCGGGTTCCCCTTAAGTTTCCCTGAGAAAGTTCTGAGTTACCCCATCTTCCAAGCAACCCCAAGTTTCGCGTCACTCAAGAGTAGGGATGGGCATTATGTTCGGGTCGAACATGAGTTCAACTCGAACATTGGGTGCTCGTCTGTTCATCGAAAAACAAACATTATGGGGGTTCGCGCCAAATTCGAGCACCACGTAATGCTGCATAATGCACTGCAAGAGGGCAGTGCATTGCTGTATGATGATTGGCCAAAGCATGCACCATGATCTGCATGCTTTGGCCAATCACACCGCCCTCAGCTAAGAGAGACATAATTGGCCAAAGCCAGGGTGCCTTTGGCCAATCATGGCTCAGGGAGACTAAATCCACGCTCCACACTATATAAGGCTGCCTGCACGTCGGCCCCGTGTAGTGTGTTGTTGGTGTGAACGGAGACATTACATTGAGCAGGTAGGCAGGTTATTCAGTTAGCTGCAGTATGTTTAAAATATATATATATATATATATATATATATATATATATATATATATATATATACAGTCAGTCTCATATATATATATATATATATATATATATATACATACTGCATCCAGTTTAGCTATATCTGATTGCAGGCCGTTCCTGGTATACTTTTTCTAATATACTTCAGGCAGGCAGGTTATTCAGTTAGCTGCAGTGTATTATATATATATATATATATATATATATATATATATATATATATATATATATATATATATATATATATATATATTAGACATGGGCGCCGTCAATAAATTTGTTTCGTTCTGTTCCATTACGGTTCGTATTAAAATTAATTCGGACTTCGTATTTCTTGTCCGAAATTCAATTTCAATTTGTACAAAATACGAATTGCCGTTAGGTTCGTTAACTTGTACAAACGTTCGTTACGATAAATTTAAAGGCAAAAATATACCTCAATATGACAGTCGATGCTGATGGAAGTTTGGTTTTTATCCGAAATACGAAATTCCGTTGAAGAATTTCCCATCCGAAATACTAATTTTCGTTAGATGAGGGGCTCCCACCATCCCTGTGCTGTGATGACTTCCTCCTGGGGATTCGTAAACAAAAGTTCGTATTTCGTACAAAATTCGGACGCATGGCAATTCGTATTTCGGATTCCTCCCAAGCGTACGAATTTAGGGAAATTCGTACGAATTTGAGATTCATACGGAATGAATCGCACATGTCGAATATATATATATATATATATATATATATATATATATATACACAGTCAGTCTCATATATACATATATACACTGCATCCAGTGTAGCCAAGCCTATATCTGGCTGCAGGCCATTCCTGGTGTACTTTTTCTAATATACTTCAGGCAGTGTACAGAGTACCGTGCACCCATAGTGCAGTTGCTACTACTTTTCTGGTGGTGTACACAGTACACAATACATACAGTGCACCCATAGTTGTTATTACACTTCTGTTGGTGTACACAGTACCGTGCACCCATAGTGCAGTTGCTACTACTTTTCTGGTGGTGTACACAATAGACAACACATACAGTGCACCCATAGTTGTTATTACACTTCTGGTGGTGTACACAATACCGTGGACCCATATTGCAGTTGCTACTACTTTTCTGGTGGTGTACACAGTACACAATACAGTGTAGTGTGCTTTTGCTAAACAAAATTTACAGCATGTCCGGAAGGCCACCAAGGAGAGGTAGATGCTCACAGGCCACTAAAAGGGGGCAAGCAGGCTCTGTATCTACTGTCAACAGTGCTGGTCATGGACGCGGTGCATCCTCAGTACCTGGCCGTGGGGCACGTTTGTCCTTTTTTTCTGCAGCTGGCCTTGTTATTGAGCCACAACATGCAGAAGAGTTAGTGGAATGGATAACAAAGCTGTCCTCATCCTCCTCATCCTCTGTCACCCAGGCTCAGTGTAGTTTGCCTGCCAATGCAGCTGCCAAAGCAGCCTATTCCATCGGCTCCATTGGTTCCCGGAGCTATTTGACCATAGTGTCGAGTACATGCTGCAGCAGGATGCGCAGCGATTTGAAGGCTCCGATGATGGTACCCAGGTTGAGGAAGGGAGTAACATGAGCCTAGAGAGAGGGGGTGCTCAAGAAGGACAAGAAATTGGTAGTCATGTTCCCCCAGCTGCAGCATACTGCTAAGTTTGCTCTAGTAACGAGGAGGGAGGGGATGATGAGGTCACTGACTCTATTTGGGTGCCTGATAGAAGAGAGGAGGAGGAGAAGGAGGCGGCACATCTCCAACGAGGCAGGATACCCTCTAGGGGGCAGCTTAAGGGCAGCCTAAGCAAGTGCAGGGTGCTGCTGACTCCACGCATATTTTGAAAAGTTCTTTGGTGTGGGCCTTTTTTGACATGTGTGCAGCAGATCGCACCGTTGCTGTTTGCAACATATGTCTGAAGCGTATCAAGCCCGGCCAAAACAGCAGCCGCTTGGGCACCACATGTTTGACCAGACATATGACAACCTCCCATGCAGTCCATTGGCAACAGCACTTAAAAGACCCACATCAAAGAACAAGGCGGACCTCTCCTTGCTCCTCATCAGCTGGGATCTCCAACCCCACTATATCTCCAGTCCTCTCAGAAACCTGCACTGAGAGGAATGAAGGTATAGAAATAGGTGTCCCAAGTACTTGCAGCCAATCTGCTAGCAGTACACCAACATCCGATTTTAGCAGATGAATTTCCCTAACCCAGTTGCTAAACCGTCAAAAGAAATTTGCATTGGGAAGTTGGGCCACAGCACCATCTGAAAACATTTAATACAGTAAAAAGAGCAGAGCAATAGAGAGAGAACAATAAAGAGAGAGAACAATAAAACAATGACTATTTTTGGCTTTTTTATTTAAAATATGTATATAAAAAAACAACAATCTGTGTAAAAAAAAAATCTATGCCAAAGCATTGGGGCAATCCGCCTCTAATATTAGGGGAAAATCGTCCCTCCACCCCTGGCCCCATGCTTCAGCATATATGCTCTCTCTCTTTTTTTTTTCTTTTTTTTTAACTATGGTGATGAAATCACCTCCTACAGCGCTGGAGTAACTGATTTACGTACGATTTACGTATCATGAGAGCAAAGCTTTTGCTGTCAAGATAAACAAATCAGTGCTGCAGCTGAATGGTATACCTGAAAAGAACATAATGGTTAACAATAAAACACAGTAAACAGTAAAGTACAAAAGAATTACATACCTGAAAAGCGAACATGATAAAACATGATAACAATAAAACATTTAATACAGTAAAAAGAGCAGAGTAATAGAGAGAGAACAATAGAGAGAGAGAATAGAGAGAGAGAGAACAATAAAACAATGACTATTTTTGGCTTTTTTATTTTAAATATATATATATATATATATATATATATATATATATATATATATATATATATATTAAACTTTCGTTTGTAACTGTAACGGTTCCAGGTTTGGGTCTCTTAAAATGTGATGGCATCTTTGGAGACCCTGTGGAAGTGTCCCCTAGAGTGTGCCACGCTGTACCCTACGCTAATACTCCACTAGTGTATGGCAACGTTCAAATCATTCACCGATGCAAAGACCAGGTTGGCCAGGACAAGGGGGACAATAATAGCGGGTGTCACGCCTATATTGCTACAAATACGACATCTTCTTTAGGGCGATCGCTGGGTAGGGGTACCAGGGAGGACATATGGAAAATGCCTCTCATGCAGATCACTGCATTTGCATTGGGAAGTTGGGCCACAGCACCATCTGGAAACAGAAGGGCTCTTATGATCTCTTCCTGGAATTTAAGGAATGATCCAGTTTGTTTTGATGCTTTGTATAGCACATAAGCGTTCAGCAGAGCCAATTGGCATAAGTATACAGACACTTTTTTGTACCAGCGTCTGGCCTTGCGGGCAATTAAGTACGGCGCCATCAACTGGTCGATGAGGTCCACCCATCCCATATTAAGGTTGTATTCATGGACACAGAGGGGTTTCTCCACAATACCAGTCATCATTGGAATTTGGACTGTCATATATATGCGTGCAGAGGGAGGACAGAACTTAAACATTCCAATTATCCCTCCACTTCACTGCGAGCAAATTATTACTTTTCAAGCAGGCTCTCTCCCCCAGTCTAAGACGGGACTCTACAAGCTGCTGAGGTAAGCCCCGGCGATTAGATCGCATGGTGCCACATGCGCCAATTCCATGATCAAACAAGTGACTAAAAAGAGGCACGCTTGTGTAATAATTGTCCACGTACAAGTGGTACCCCTTTCTGAATAAGCTTGACACCAAGTCCAAAACAATCTTGCCAGCATTCCCTATGTAGTCTGGGCTATTTTTTCCCTCGTAAACCATAAAACTATATGTATAGCCTGTTGCCCTGTCACAGAGCTTATAAATCTTGATCCCATATCTAGCATACCTGCTGGGAAGAAACTGTTTGAAAGACAATCGGCCATAAAATTTAATCAGGGACTTATCAATGCAGACAACTTTATCAGGAGTAAACAAGGCTGAAAACTGTTGGGTGAAGTAGTTTCTGAGGGGCCGAATTATGCTGAACTACTACCAATATGACCGAAACTCACTTTTTTTAACTATACCCATGAGAAGGGATAGGCCCAGGAAGGTCTTAAATTCAGAAACTGTAATAGGTTTCCAATCTCTGGCAAGGGACAACTGGGAATTTATGGCGATTAATTGACCAGCATACAAATTGCTTTGGTCCACAATAGCTCTTTAGAGATCTTCCGTGAAAAACAGAGAATAAAAATCAAGTGATGTAAAATCAACTGTTTCCACCTGAATTCTGGGTTGGCCAGTGAATGGGGAAGTACGGGTGCTGCAGAAGTGGTGGACTCCTAATTAGGATTGGCATATTCCGCAGGAAGGGCACTATGGGATTGATGGGCCTGCGTGTCTTCTTAGTGGCTGCGGGACACTACTTGTGCTAGCCACCATATCAGCTTGAACTGCACTTATGGGACTCGCCACCTCACCACATGATACTGCAGTGCTGGATGCATGACAAGGGTGTACTAGGCCACTGATGCTTACCAGTTCACCAGAAGGATGAGCAGCACTAGTACTAGCTCTCTGCTCTATACTAGAGCCCTGTAGTTCTTGTACGTCAACAACAGCAGAAGAACGGGGTCGGGCAAGCCTGACCTTAGCAGGGACCACTACTCCATTTTCAGAGCTATCTGTCAGAGTGCCGATGCTGTCTACTGGATCGTATTCTGAGCCTGAACCTGACAGATGGGTGACTTCCTCTTCACTCTCATCTGTCATGCTCAGAAATGTGTAGGCCTCTTCCCTAGTTTACTTTCGATTGGACATTGTGGCCTCTAAATTTACTGGTACAACTAGTGAGACTCACAGTCAAAAAGAGCACCTGATTGTCAGAGCCTGCTTCAATCGCTACCAAAAAACCTGTTATGACGCATACACATGGCCAGACTTTTCGAGGGACTAGGTCCGGCGGTCTTTCCGACGGACTTTCGGCGGAGTTCCGATGGACTTTCCAAATGAACGGACTTGGCCTCACACAATCACAGCAAAGTCTGACGGATTCGAACGTGATGACGTACGACCGGACTAGAATAAGAAAGTTCCTAGCCAGTAGCCAATAGCTGTCCTAGCATCCGTTTTTGTCCAACGGACTAGCATACACACGAACGTATTTCTCGGTCCGGCGGAGTTCTGGTGGGAAAATTTAAAACATGTTCTATTTCTAAAGTCCACTGGATTTTTGGCAAGCAAAGGTCCGGTGGAGCCCACACACAATCGAATTGTCCGACGGACTCGTTCCGTCGGACCTTTGCTGTCAAAAAGTCCGGTCGTGTGTACGTGGTATTAGCCTTTGCAGGGATCAGGCCTAACTCTGCGAATGCTGCAGTATTGTGTTTTGTATTTTGTAAGTGACAGTGATCGATTGATACTGCACTTGGGTGTGCTGGGCTGGGCGGAGGGGCTAAACGCAGGTGTTAGCAGGTATCTGGACTCATCCCACTAATGCTGTGTTTTTGGGAACCCTAAACTACTGGGACGCTAGTATGGATCTGATTGGATCATTGGATCAAAGATATTGATCCGTTCAGACACTAGACTACTAAGGGAGGTGTATGGTGCGTGTGTGGCTGTTAGCAATACTGCCACTAATCTGACACTGCCTGGGACGACGCAGACCCTAACTGACGCTAAAACCTTTATTAGGTAGTATATATGGAGGGTACCCTGACGCTATTAAAAAATAACTAACGTCACCCGTGACACTAATAAGGCGATCAGAAAATAGATCTACTAGTGACACTGGTGACAGGAGCTGAAAGGGTTAACCAAGGGGGGAAAATCTTTACCTAGGTAACCTAGACCTACCTGGGCTTACTACTAGCAGCCCTAATGCTGATTAGGGTCACAAGTGACACCAATGCAGTGATCAGGAAAAATCAGGAAAAACTGCAATTGGTGACACAGTGACAGGGAGTGAAGGGGTTAACTGGGGGCGATCGGGGGTGATCGGGAGGTGAAATGTGTGCCTACGTTTACTGTGCCAGTGTAGCCAGTTGGTGCAACTCACTTTAAGATGTACTCTCTCCTCTCTCTGGAATCAAAAATAATTCCACGAGGGGAGATGACATCACAGGCAGGGGAAGCATTTCATTGGTCAAAACCGATCAGTAGGTCCAGGCCAGAAATCATTGGCTTGGACCTGAAGACTGATCGGTTCTGCAACGAATCTGATCATTGAGGGCACGGCGGCGGGCGCCCCCTGCGCAGGCACGAGCGACGTATGGGTACATGGTTTTGCACAACTGTGCCATTCTGCCGATGTATATCGACGTGAGTCGGACGGAAACCGGTTAAAGATTTATATGGTACATTGGAAATTATTTTCTTTTTTTTATAACAGTTGCTCTGTGCTTTTATATTTATATATTGTAATACATAGCTTATGAAAAATGACTCCAATCCACAGACGTATGACGCATTGTACATGGTACCCTTGTATTTTTAAACTACAGCAGCCAAGGGCTATAGTAGTAGAACAAGCAATTATGACTTATTTGTATGCCAGGTGTAACTTTCAAATGTGTCCTTCCCACAAACCCTTCCCCCGTTTTGCTGGGCCACACCTATTTTTAGTATACAGTTACACTGAATGAAAAACACCATTCTGTCAAAAACCGTCTGAACGATGTCATGGTCAGTGAGAAACTGTCTTCTGTTCTCTCTGACACTCATACCAAATTTCTTCGAGTCTGGCAACCCTGGATAGAGTACCACCATTCTCCTAGATTCGATACGACCTTGCCGTCGCTGTAGGAGCCAGGTGGGGCGCACCCCGTGGGCCCATCCCCCCCCTTCAATTCCCCCCCTCCTCTTTCTGACTTCCCTCTCTTCCTTCCAGACCCGCCTATTCCTCTGTGGCTCTCTACACCATCTGTCCCCTCCAATCTCCTCTTGTCCCTTAACTTTCCCCCTCCTTCCTTCCCTCCTTTTTTTTTCATATTTCCACTACACCAGATATGATCATTATAGGCTTTGGGCATACTCCAGGCCGTGTTTGAGTTACATATATGTGAAACCCAGGGTCTGTTCTGATCCAGGGAATGTGTACATGGTTACCTGGAATTCTGCTTGAATTGTACTCAACTGAAACTTCCTGTACCGACATCCCACTGTAAGCCTATTGTATTGACCCATAATCTTGTTACTTTATAATAAAAACTTTTTTAAAAGATAAACACCATTCTGTCACAAATGCATGTCAGGCAAGTGTGTGAACTGACATTTCTCTATTCTGTTGATCCCTCACATAGTGTTTCTACTTCTATTGCAAGTGTGAGGTACCCTGTGTTTTCATTGTGGTAAGAATTAATGACTGCATACATCAGACCGGATATTAAGCATATTAATACAATTCACAGGGAATAAGAAGATATCACTTATGTTGAATAGTCAGAACCTCCAAGTGGCTGCACACCAAACTATTTTGCTTTTAAAGTACACCAGAAGCCCTGACTATCAGAACATATTATATGAAAATTTAGTTATCTGGGAAAATCCTTTATAAATAGTATCCCTCTCAGTGAAGGCCAGGGTACTTCTGGTAACACAGGTGAACAGCTGAAAGGATCCAACACCCAAGGACCCAAGGAAAATGGCAACTCCACTGGAACTGGAATACTCTGTTAACAACTGGGAAGGTGTTCTCGCTGCATGGTCTTCTGGAGAAGCTGCATGCTTATAGACTCTGGCCTGGCTGCCTGCACACCACTCCTGACAGCGAAGAGCTGCTCACTAGGCTGCAGATCACCCGCCCAGCTATTTCTGCTTTCAAGTTTGGCTTTGTTTTGCTGCTGTTGGAGGGAAGCTGAGGAACTCATCTGTCCTAGGTGTGTCCAGGAACCTAGGCAGTTGTGAGATAAAGAGACCTGCACCCGCATGGTGAGTAAAAAATGCACTCTGCTATAATGGGTCTAAAAAAAGGGGACTGGTTACAATCCACTCGGAAAATGAGATTCAGTCTTTATTTCCTATCACAGAAGTTCATTATATATTTATAATTTAGGGACAATCATTGTACAAACTGCGACAGTGTGAGGCCCTGCCACAGTGTGAGGAAACAAATATAGGAATGACACAGGATTCGCAGTAAGGCAGAGTACGAAGTTCCAGACTATTGTTTCTGTGCGGAGAAGAATGTGGTTTCAGTCTTCTCAAGGTTTTGAAGTCCGGGATTGGGACCTGGAGCTTGAAGACTTTAAAGAGATATGGGTGGGAAGAAGTTTTCAATCCTGTGTGCAGTTCTTATTTAAGGCCTACAGGTGCACAGGTTTGTTAAATGCAAAGTCTGGGCATAGTTAAGAGCTCCCATTTTGGAAACAGAGCCTGTTTAGGAAAGCTGTCTGTTTCTGCTTGAGACTGCACCCTAAGTTGGGGGGATTCCTTGCCACAGGACTAGGAAAGTTGGGACAGCTACGCACGTCTGGGAGACTTAGAAACCTGAGGTGGCTAGCAAGTTCAGGGGCTGGAGGGAGTCTGGAAATCTCTGTTAGCCCTTGTACACACGGTCGGAGAATCCGTCGGAATGTGTCCTATCGGACCGTGTTGTCGGATAATCCGACTGTGTTTGGTATGCATCGGACTGATTCCGTCGGAATATCCATCGGACCCAATTTTCCAACTTGTTGGAAATATTTTCAGACGAACTGGTCCGATCGCACATACTCCGATCATGTGTAGAGAATTCCGATCGGACAAAGTGCCATGCATGCTCAGATCAAATTCCTACACCAAAGCTATTGGCTACTAGCCTGAACTTAGTCCCATCGTAACGAAATAACGCCATCACGTTCTGAATGATCGGATTTTCCAACAACTTGGTCCGACCGTGTGTATGCAACAGTTTCGGACACAATCCGTCTGACAAAATCCAACGGATTTGGTTGGCAGAATGTCTGACCGTGTGTACAGGGGCTAAGAGTAAGCATGCTTGGGGGGCTGGAGAGCCCTTTTTTAGAGGCCAGGAGAAGGCCTGTAGAGTGAGGTGCTGCAACTAAGGCTCAGTGAGCCTGAAGACCCAGAAATTTGGGACCTAAGTGCCGTGGTGCTGCTAAAGTGATGCCAGGTGACTCTGTATTTTCATTTTATTGTGCTTTTTCTGTAGAAGAACTACTGTGTGGATAAAATTACCATTTGTTAACTTTTGCTTAATAAAATTGGGCTGCCATGCCTTAAACTGCAAATTGGACTGATATGACTTACTAAGAAAACGCATCTATCATATGGGTTAACCAACACGCATATCACAAAACATACACGCACATACAGTATCTACTGAACTAGCATATTTGTCTTTCTAGTATAGGGAGGCGGCAGCACTCAGAAAACAGATTTTATTTCTGGGAGATTATAGTTATTGGCTGGAACAATCCATCCCAGCCAATTGATTCTTCCTCTGAGAAAATTTGACCAGGAAACATTTTAGAGTATTTATATTTACAGACATACAGTATAGTAATATACTAAATGACTGGTTAGAGTTAAGCTTCTCCTAGGCACCTTTGTACTATTTAATCCATCATGATTAAAAAAAATGCAGCGAGGTTTCCAGAGTTTCACTCATAAATCCATGGGTGCCTTCACTTTTATTACAAAGTGGGAAGAATCCATAGAAGCAGAAATGTAATTACGTGTCTTTTGTTGATTGATAATGCTCAGTAAAACAAGACCCTGAGACTATGATGACTCAAATGCATTGGAGCTTTTGCATTGTGTCATGAATAAAAACAAGAACAGCATAATAAAAGATATAGAATGTTATTGATTTGCCAGCAAGGATCCATCTAAAAAAGAGAAATAATATTTCCATATGACATTAACAAGAAATAAGAGCCCTATACAAAGAAAATGTCATTAGTAAAAATGATAAAAAGTAAACATTTTGAACAGCAATTTTATTTATGCTGAACATGAGGAGAAGTAGTTCAGCAAGTGTTTTTCTTCCTTCATTATGAGCTCTAAAGAGGTAACTGCTTTACTCGAGTAAGATTGAGGACTTTGATGGCATTTTTCTTGAGCACATAACATTAATGACCAGGATAAACTGCTCCCAAGGGGGCCATTTCCCTGGCCGCCCAAGTAGAGACATGCTGCTACGGGAAGCTGTGACAAACAAAGGTGATTTAGGCAGCAGACAATAGACCTCTCAGTTACACTGGCACTGCACACGTCTTTGTACTAATGAGAATGTCATAATTCTTTACTGTGTGTCAAAATAAAAATGCAACCAGATTTCTAACAATAATTAAGCAAGTGATCCTAAACTGCAACATTGGGGGGGGGGGGGGGGGGGGGTATGATGTCCCGAGCATGGCCGAATAGGGTGCATACTTTGGGAGCTCTGGAGCTTCAGCTGACATTTTAGGAGATAACTATCATATATAACTGACAGCCTACCTTCTATGTGGCATGCTGTTTATCCTAAGTAAAATAAGATGTATTTCTGATCATGGTAGAAGCAACCTCTCATGAAAGAAAATAGTCCCTTCTGTGATAATTTCAGGGGGCACAATTGACAATAGAGTGCTTTTGGGCAGTTGAGTAATTTGCCCTACCTAAACTCCCTCAGGACCATGAATCTCCTGCTTCATAGTCCTCTTTCTATAAATGCTTTTATGCTATCTAAAGAGAATTTTTTATTTAACTAGTACAGGTTCTCCTTTCAAAACATACTCTTAATATATAAATTGGCAAAAGTTTTCAATTTTTTTTAACTTTTGGATAGGACGAGGAAGAATTGGAAAACCTAGCTGGCTTGTATTGCTGTTAGTGTCCCTGTTAAGGAGATTTCCCATTATTTCCTACCCCAGTGTTTGCACAGGGCACTAAAGGCATCCTCCTAAATGGAACATTGACAGAAAATACTTGAGTTCCAAACCTATTTCTGGTCATCTCTCTGTGTTGAATCAGTGGTTCTCTAGGTGAACAAAGACAAGGAGAAAAAGAGTGATAGAAAGGTATGAGAGGGCAGTGTTCAGTTGTACATACATACAACGTATGTGCTCGCTGGGGTTTTCTGGAAATTTTTGCAACATGCCAGGTTGGGTTCAGATTTGGTGAACAATGGTAGAAAGAAAAAGGCCCTAAAATGGAACCAGTGTGTGCTCAACTGAGGCACCTATTCAATAAAAAGGTGCTTCTAAGTGGATTCTTTAAGAAGGTTCGTTATTTACGTTACAAACGGTAATCAATAAACATATATCGCTGAAAGTTCATATATAGTATCTGTGACTAATTGAAATCAATAAAAAAAAAATCAATAAATCAACAGTGCAAAAATCCAAAGTGCTTGTGCTTTCCTCCATCAGTCTTACAGGCTGCTCACCTCACATCTGAATAAAATCAGCATTGATCCCCTCTGGGGATAGTAGAGGAGGCTGGTGTGGTGCTGGTAATCACTTTCCTCCTTCAAACTGCTTATTCCCATGGGATAAAACCCTGATCATCTCACCAGATATGATGGATATGCAAAAGAAGGAAGGCAGAATCTAGTGCTCTCAGTTTAAAATCGCCAAAGCATTGACTTCTTCAGTAGCTCAGTGCTTTGACGATAAGCGTCTAGGGGATGGAGCCTGCGTATTGACGTTACATCGAGGCCATCTTGAGAACTATTGTGCCTGAAATGTGTTTTCAGCTTGCACGACTTACAGTGTCATCTTTGTGGGTTGTATACCTTACCTAAAATCACAATAAGCGTACATTGATTGGTTTGTGCAAAAGTTTTAGCTTCTACAAAATAGGGGATAGTTTTATGGCATTTTTATTATTCATTTTTTTTATTAGTAATGGTGATTACTATGTGATTACTATAAAAATCTGCGATTTTTTATTGTTACTGCGACATTATGGCAGACACATAGCACACTTTTGACACTAATTTGGGACCATTGTCATTTATACAGTGATCAGTGCTATAAAAATGCACCGATTTACTGTGTAAATGACATTGGCAGGGAAGGGGTTAGACACTAGGGGGCGATCAAGGGGTTAAGTGTATCCCAGGGAGTGATTCCTACTGTGGGGGGGTAGGGCTTCCACTCATATGCCAGCTTACCAGTGCCCACCTGCCCCCTGCCAGTGCCACCCCAGTAATAAAAAAGTGCCCCCCATCAGTGCCCACAGTGCCACCCATCAGTGCCCACAGTGCCACCCATCAGTGCCCACAATCTGCCTCAACTACGGTGCTGCACCCCAGTGCCACATATCCGTGCCCATCAGTGTCATCTACCAGTGTCCATCAGTGCCGCCCATGAGTGCCCAGCAGTGCCACCTATCAGAGCCACCTATCAGTCCCATTTATCAGTGGTACCGATCAGTGCCCCTTAGTGCCACCCATCCGTGCCATCTTATCTGTGCCCATCTTTGCCCATCAGTGCCGCCTTATCTGTGCCCATCAGTACTGCTATATCTGTGTCTATCGGTGCCACCTTATCTGTGCCTAGTAGTGCCGCCTTAACTATGCCTATCAGTGCCCACCAGTGCCGCCTCATCAGCGCACTTCAATGAAGGAGAAAAATTACCTGTTTGCAAAATTTTATAACAAACTATTAAACATGGTTTGTTTTTTTTACATTTTTTTGTTTGTTTAGCAAAAAATAAAACTCCCAGCTGTATATAAATACCACCAAAAGAAAGCTCTATTTGTGGGAAAAAAATGATAAAAATTTCATTTGGGTATGGTGTTGTATGAAGGTGATGGACTGGCCAAGCATGTCTCCAGACCTAAACCCTATTGAGCATCTGTGGGGCATCCTCGGATGTCTCTAGATGTTACATGTCTCTAACATCCACCAGCTCCGTGATGTCGTCATGGAGGAGTGGAAGAGGACTCCAGTGGCAACCTGTGACGCTCTGGTGAATTCCATGTCCAAGAGGGTTAAGGCAGTGCAGGAAAATAATTGTGGCCACACAAAATATTGACACTTTGGGACCAATTTTGTTGCCAGCGGTTTAGACATTAACCGCTTCAGCCCCAAAAGATTTGGCTGCTCAATGACCAGGCCATTTTTTTTCAATTCAGCACTGTGTCACTTTAACTGACTTACAAATTTGATGTCCTTTTTTTCCCACACATAGAGCTTTCTTTTGGTTGTATTTGATCGATTCTGCGTTTTTTCTTTTTTACACTATAAACAAAAGAGGAGCGACAATTAAAAAAAAAAACACAACATCTTTTACTTTTTGCTATAATAAATATCCCACATTGGGGTCGGTAACATGCTGCGGGCGCACGCACACCCCTAGTGGCCAAAAGCGAAGCGACGTAACATAACGTAATTTTGCCAAGCCGTGCCATTCTGCCACAGTAAAACTGCAGCGGCTGGTCAGCAAGTGGTTAATCGCTGTGTGTTGAGTTATTTTGAGGGGACAGAAAATTTACACTTTTTTACAAGCTGTACACTCACTACTTTATATTGTAGCAAAGTGTCATTTATTCAGCGTTGTCACATGAAAAGATCTAATAAAATATTTACATAAATGTGAGGGGTGTGCTATATATATATATATATATATATATATATATATATATATATATATATATATATATATATATATATATATATATGTATATATATAGTAACATTGGGGGATGTTTAGCTCAGTGGCAGATGCCTTTTCAGTAAGTTCACAGCGACCAGGAACTTTCGTTTAAGGCCATGGTAGCCCACTTTTATTAAAGAAAAGAAAAGTCTGATAACAGAAGAGTTGTCCACACAGGGGTTTCAGCTTTCCACAGCAACAATGTAAGTAGAATCAAAAAATTCCAAGCCACCTGGCTCTCTTTAGCAGCACTGCTGCTCAGACTTATGCTGCAGCCCTCTCGGCTCTATAACAGAGTTCCTGTACACCCAGTACCTCAGCACTCTTTACTGGCTTCCTTTTTCAGCCCACAAGCTTGGACCCTCTGTCTGCTCTGACAGACCGACCTGTGCAGACATGCACACTTCTCCCTTACTCGCCTGGACTCCTCAGGAGGGTGGAGCCCAGAACCATGGTCTTGGCTCTGTTATAAGCCCAGGACCCACCTGTGCAATCATCCAGCCAGACTTCTGGCTGTTCCCAAAACCCGGTCCCAGGATTGGAGATTCCGTCCCACCCATAATACTATGGAATCTCCGGGCTCCAGGTCCCAAACTGGATTCTTGAAAACAATGAGGAAACTGAAAAGCCAGTTTCCTCACAAACAAATAACTTTCCTGGAGCCCTTCAACCTGCCTGGTTGAGAACCCTGCATTCTTCTGCTGGTGGGGTACCATACTACCACAATATATATATATATATATATATATATATATATATATATATATATATATATATATATATATATATATATATATATACATATACATACAGAGGGGCAAAAAAGTATTTAGTCAGCCACCAATTGTGCAAGTTGTAATATAATTGTCATCATAGGTATACCTCAACTATGAGAGAAAAAATGTTGAAATAAATCCAGACAATCACATTGTCTGATTTTTGAAAGAATTTATTTGCAAATTATGGTGGAAAATAAGTATTTGGTTACTTACAAACAAGCAAGAATTCTGTCTCTCACAGACCTGTATCTTCTTCTTTAACAGGCTACTCTGCCCTCCACTCATTACCTGTATTAATGGCACCTGTTTGAACTTGTTATCAGTATAAAAGACACCTGTCAACAACCTCAAACTGTCACACTCCAAACTCCACTATGGTGAAGACTAAAGAGCTGTCGTAGGACACCAGAAACAAAATTGTAGACCTGCACCAGGCAGGGAAGACTGAATCTGAAATAGGCAAGCAGCTTGGTGTGAAGAAATCAACTGTGGGAGCAATAATTAGAAAATGGAAGACATACAAGACCACTGATAATCTCCCTCTATCTGGGGCTCCACACAAGATCTCACCCCATGGGGTCAAAAAAATCACAAGAACAGTGAGGAAAAATCCCAGAACCACACGGAGGGACCTAGTGAAAGACTTGCAGAGAGCTGGGACCAACGTAAAAAAAAAGGTTACCATCAGTAACACACTACACCGCCAAGGACTTAGATCCTGCAGTGCCAGACGTGTCCCCCTGCTTAAGCCAGTACATGTCCGGGCCCATCTGAGGTTTGCTAGAGAGCATTTGGATGATCCAGAGGAGGATTGGGAGAATGTCATATGGTCAGATGAAACCAAAGTAGAACTGTTTGGTAGAAACACAACTCGTCATATTTGGAGGAGAGAGAATGCTGAGTTGCAACCAAAGAACACCATACCTGCTGTGAAGCACGGGGGTGGCAACATCATGCTTTGGGGCTGTTTCTCTGCAAAGGCAACTGATCCATGTACATGAAAGAATGAATGGGGCCATGTATCGTGAGATTTTGAGTGCAAAACTCCTCCCATCAGCAAGGGCATTGAAGATGAAATGTGGCTGGGTCTTTTAGCATGACAATGATCCCAAACACACCGCCTGGGCAACGAAGGAGTGGCTTCATAAGAAGCATTTCAAGGTCCTGGAGGGGCCTAGCCAGTCTCCAGATCTCAACCCCATAGAAAACCTTTGGAGGGAGTTGAAAGTCTGTGTTGCCCAGCGACAGCCCCAAAACATCACTTCTCTAGAGGAGATCTGCATGGAGGAATGGGCCAACATACCAGCAACAGTGTGTGACAACCTTGTGAAGACTTACAGAAAACGTTTGACCTCTGTCATTGCCAACAAAGGATATATAACAAAGTATTGAGATGAACTTTTGATATTGACCAAATACTTATTTCCCACCATAATTTGCAAATAAATTCTTTTAAAAATCAGACAATGTGATTGTCTGGATTTGTTCCCACATTTTGTCTCTCATAGTTGAGGTATACCTATGATGACAATTACAGACCTCTCTCATATTTTTAAGTGGGAGAACTTGCACAATTGTTGACTAAATACTTTTTTGCCCCAATATATATATATATATATATATATATATATATAGTAAAACATGCTTGTTATACTCACTGTGGAACTTAAGGGGTTAATCCTGCGCATTGTGTAAAAAGGCTGTTTGATCCTATCTTATCTGAGCCTCCACTTCTTCCATTGTCCCCAATATATTTCCTGATAATACAGAGCCATGTAGGTACTCTACACATGCTCAGTTTGGTGTGTATTGCTAGAGAGTTGTTTTTTTGTTTTTTTTTGGGAGGGTGCATGTGATAGGCACAGGCCCAATTAGCACTGTCTAGACAGAGGGTCAGGGGCCATGCAGCCTCATAGGACAGTCAGAGGAGCATGAAAAGCTCCTCCTACAAGCTTTAACCAGGACACTGATAGATGTCATAAGAGTGCTATATATTGCTGATGAGGAAAGGTATTTAGAAGTTTATATTTATCTAAAATAATTGCATTTCCATGTTCTGTGTACTGTGGGAGACCAGATGGGAGACCAGATGTAGTGAATGCAGGGTCCTGTGTTTAGTAACACTTTAATGACCTCTTATGATTATAATATAATTTATATTTGGTGAGTCTACCCTCATAGGGGACTTATCCTAGGTTTTTGTGATATACCCAAACTTAGAGCCTTCACAGTGTCAGACCTCTGCAGAAAAATATTTAAAAAAAGTTCATATTCTTTACTTGTTACTTAGCCTGACTGTATAACAAGAACAAAATGTGACGCTGCAGGTAATCCACATACATTTTTTTTAATCCTTATGCTACTAGGATTAGTAAATAGATAGGAAGGTATTGTAGATTATATTTACTTGTTTTAAACGTTTTTGTTTGTATTTCTTTAGTTGCTTCCTGGTTTCTGGCCTAGGCCACAATTATGTCATATATCCCAGGAGTCCTGGAAGGAGGAGCTTTCTCAGCTAAGCAGATCCTCCTTCCTGCATACCTAAGCTAAAGGCAGATGGATTCCAGGGAGTAAATGCCACATGAATCATCTGCCCTTACTCAAGATGGCTGTGGCTAGAAATGCTAGGGGGTGTTTTTCAAAAATGATTTCTCAATAAAATAATACATGGAGACATAAATGGACGTGGGAGTTTGCTTTGAATATAAAAAATGAATTAAATAGTGTTTTCAGTTTGTGGTGCTCAGATACAGTTACATTACATTTTTAAATATTACATTTATAATAAAGATTTTCTACAAAAAGTAAAACATCAGTTTACCTGCCGCTAAACACCTTTGGTACCAAAAAGTTATGTATAAACATAAATATCAGTTGTGCAAAAAATTACTATAAATCCTAATGTTGCATATGGGATCACATAAACTAACCAAAATGAATATAAACCTAATATTGCATATGTGATCAAACAAACTAACAAAAGTGCTTCAAGTGAAACTGGCACATATTTCTAATTACAATACAAAAAGTTCATATAGAAAGTGCTAAAAAGCAATAAAGTGCTCTGTGCATAGTAACTCCATATTAAAAAGTGTGTCTTGTTCCAGTGAAGTTTCGCAGTGGCTCTCCACCTACATTGCCTTGAAAAAGTATTCATACCCCTGGACATTTTCCACATTCTCTCATGTTACAACCAAAAACGTAAATGTATTTTATTGGGATTTTATGTGATAGACCAACAAAAAGTGGCACATAATTGTGAAGTGGAAGGAAAATGATAAATGCTTTTCAAAGTCTTTTACAAATAAATATCTGAAAAGTGTGGTGAACATTTGTTTTCACCCCTTTTTTTACTCCGATGACCCTAACTAAAATCTAGTGGAACCAATTGCCTTCAGAAGTCACTTAATTAGTAAATAGAATCCACCTGTGTGTAATTTAATCTCAGTATAAATACAGCTGTTCTATGAAGTCCTCAGAAGTTCGTTAGAGAACCTTAGTGAACAAACGGCATCATGAAGGCCAAGGAACCTATATGTCTTGCAGGATAATTTCCTGGGTCAGATGGTAGACGCACCAGCTAGACACAAAGTTTTACTAGACCTACTAATTACCAACAATACAGACCTGATCACTTATGTGGAAATAAGGGACAATTTAGGAAAACAGCGATCACAGGTCAATTAGCTTCAGTATAAATCACACAAATAGGAAACATAAGGGGAATACAAAGACATTGAATTTCAAAAGAGCAAACTTCCCAAAACTATGAACCCTGCTAGAAGATATAAATTGGGATAAAATCTTAGGAACAAAGAACAAGGAGGAAATATGGGTTTGCTTTAAGAGCATATTAATTAAGGGCATTAGCTAGTGCATCCCATTGGAAAATACATTTAAAAGAGTAAACAAAAGTCCTGGATGGCTTAACTCCAAACTAAAAATGCATATAAAAGCAAAGGAGAAGGCCTTCAAAAATACAAGGCTGAGGGATCATCACCAGCATTCAGACTTTACAAAGAATGCAACAAGGGTGCAATTAGGGTGGCTAAGATAGAACACGAAAGCCACATAGTGAAGGAGAGCAAAAAATATCCCAAGAAATTCTTTAAGTGTATAAACAGTAAAAAAGGGGAGGACAGACTATATTGGCCCCATAAAGAATGAGGAAGGAAATTTGGTTACAAAGGATGGGGAGAATGAGAAGGTATTGAATTTATTCTTCTCCTCAGTCTTCACGAGGGAATTTGGGGGCTTCAGTAACCAAAACTGCAGTGTTTATCCTCATGACACATCACAGAAAGCACCTTCATGGCTAACAGAGGACAGAATTAGAAATAGACTTGGAAAACTTAACATTAAAGTGATTGTAAACCCTTACAAACTGCTTTGACCTACAGGTAAGCCTAGATTAAGGCTTACATGTAGGTCCAAGAAATATCTCCTAAACCTACACAGTCGACATCGCTGGCTCCTGTGTCAGGTAGGTGACACATAATGGGCTACTATGCAATGCATAGTAGCCCATTATGCTTTACCGTTGCAGGCAGACAAAGAAGAAGTAAACCCATCAGGGTTTACGTCCTCTTTAATAAGTTACTGGGACCAGATGGCTTGCACCCGAGTGTCCAGGGTGAACTCAGTCCAGTAATTGGCAAATTTTTACTGACAGTCTACTGACTGGAATGGTACCAGCTGATTGGAGAAAAGCCGATGTAGCTCTAATATTTAAAAAAAGGCCAAAATACATCCCTGGGAATTACAGACCAGTTAGCCTAACATCAATAGTATGCAAGCTCTTGGAGGGGATGATAAGGGACTATATACAAGATTTTAGTAATGAAAACGTATCATTAGCAGTAATCAGCATGGATTCATGAAGAATTGTTCTTGCCAAACCAATCTATTAGCATTCTATATGGAGGTGAGCTGCCATCTAGATAAAGGAAGGCCCGTAGAAGTGCTGTATCTGGATTTTGCAAAAGCATTTGACACAGTTCCCTATAAACGTTTACTGTACAACGTAAGGTCCATTTGCATGGACCATAGAGTGAGTACATGAATAGAAAACTGGCTACAAGGGCGAGTTCAGAGGGTGGTCTTAAATGGGGAGTACACGGAATGGTCAGGGGTGGAAAGGAGGGTCTCCCAAGGTTCTGTGCTGGGACCAATCCTATTAAATTTTTTTCATAAACGACCTGGAGGATGGGGTAAACAGTTCAATCTCTGTATTTGCAGGTAATACTAAGCTAAGCAGGGTATTAACTTTTCCCGCAAGATGTGGAAACCTTGCAAGAAGATCTGAACAAATTAATGGGGTGGGCAACTACAAGGCAAATGAGGTTTAATGTGGAAAAATGTAATATAATGCATTTGGGTGGCAAAAATATGAATGCAATCTACTCACTGGAGGGGAGAACCTCTGGGGTAATCAAGGATGGAAAAGGACCTGGGGGTCCTAGAAGATGATAGGCTCAGCAATGGCATGCACTGCCAAGCTGCTGCTGTTAACTAAGTAAACAGAATATTGGCATGAATAAAAGGGGGATTAACTCAAGAGATAAAGCCATAATTCTCCCACTCTACAAGACTCTGGTCTGGCCTCACCTGGAGTATGCTGTCCAGTTCTGGGCACCAGTCCTCTGGAAGGATATACTGGAAATGGTACAAAGAAGGGCAACAAAGCTAATAAAGGGACTGGAGGATATTAGTTATGAAGAAAGGTTACGAGCACTGAACTTATTCTCTCTGGAGAAGAGATGCTTGAGAGGGGATATGAATTTAATTTACAAATATCATACTGGTGACCCCACAATAGGGATAACATTGATAGTTTCAAATAACTATTAGATAAGCACCAGAACAACAACAACATACAGGGATATACAATGTAATACTGACATATAATCACACACATAGGTTGGACTTGATGGACTTCTGTCTTTTTTTCAACCTCACCTACTATGTAAGAAACACACTAGACAGGTCAGGGATAAAGTTGTAGAGAAGTTTAAAACAGGGTTAGGTTATAAAAAAAACATCCCAAGCTATGAACATCTCACAGAGCACTGTTAAATCCATCATCCAAAAATGGAAAGAGTATGGCACAACTGCAAACCTACCAAGACATGGCTGTCCACCTAAGGAGATCATTAATTAAAAAAGCAGCCAAGAGGCTCATGGTGACTCTGGAGGAGCTGCAGAGATCCACAGCTCAGATGAGAGAATCTGTCCACAGTCCACAGTCATGCACTCCACAAATCTGGCCTTTATGTAAGAGTGGCAAGAAGAAAGCCATTAGAAGTCCGATTTGCAGTTTGCGAGAAGCCAAGGGAACACAGCAAACACGTGGAAGATGGTGCTCTGGTCATCTGAGACCAAAATTTAACTTTTTGGCGTAAAAGAAAAATGCTATGTGTGGCTGAAAACTAACACTGGACATCATCATGAACACACCATCCCCACCGTGAAGCATGGTGGTGGCAGCATCATGTACAAACAAGGCCAAGGATAAAACCAAGCTTAACTTACCACCAGTCTGCAGACAACAAAATAACCTGTCTAACAGTATGTGTTAAAAGCAGGGGTTTAGTTTGCACACATCTCCAAAAGCATGCGTAAGCCACAGAGCCTCGTCAAGGCACCCTGGTATCTGTGGTACGTAACACTATTTTATAAGTATCCCCACAATGGAGGTACATGCATTCTGATGGATAGGTGAGAGCAGGCGGACTGAAGGGGAGCCAATCCTTCTTAAAGGTACAGGGTCACTGAACACCCAGCATATAGCACAATGGCTGCAAAGGGGTCAGTGTGTTGCCTGACAAAAAAAACACAATAGTGGCAGCATCATGTTGTGGGGATGCTTTTCTTCAGCAGGGACAGGGAAGCTGGTCAGAGTTGATGGGAAGATGGATGGAGCCAAATACACGGCAAACTTAGAATTTCTTCTGTTAGAGTCTGCAAAAGACTTGAGATTGGAGCGAAGGTTCACCTTCCAGCAGAACTACGACACTAAACATACAGCGAGAGCTACAATGGTTTAGATCAAAGCATATTTATGTGTTAGGTCTGGACTTTGACTGGGCCAATCTAAATTAAATCGAGAATCTGTGGCAAGACTTGAAAACTGCTATTCATAGATGTTCTCCATCCAATTTGACAGAACTTGAGCTATTTTGCAAAGAAAAATGGGAAAAAATTTCACTCTCTAGATGTGCAAAGCTGGAAGTGACATCCCCAAAAAGACTTACAACTGTATTTGCAGTGAACGGTGGTTATACAAAGTATTGACTCAGGGGAGCTGAATACAAATGCACGCCACACTTTTCACATATTTATTTGTAAAAAAAAATCAAAACCATTTATGTATTTTCCTTCCACTTCACAATTATGTGCCACTTTGTGTTGGTCTATCACATAAAATCCCAATAAAATACATTTACGTTTTCGGTTGTAACATGACAAAATGTGGAAAATGTCAAAGGGTATGAATACTTTTTCAAGGCACTGTATGTTAATCTACTCATTGACCCTAGATGGCTCTCTGAGCCATGCAGGCATTATTGATGTTTAGATATTTTGTCTTGCCTTCATTCCTCCTTCCTTCTTTGCATGCAGTCATTAAATGGTAGTAGATGGCTTCACAAAATCAAACATGTGTGGATGTGTAATCTCCCTTTTACTCCTCTTCCACTACTCCAATGCAAACTTCAGGCTCAAGGCAGCAAATGCATCATATGGAAAGGACAGAAGAAGTCAGCATAGTGTAATACTGTTAAAGGGGCGTTCCGGATGCTATTCTTTTATTTATTTTTTTAAGTCAGCAGCTACAAACACTATAGCTGCTGACTTTTAATAAGGATACTTACCTGTCCAGCGAGTCTTCGATGCCGGCCATCGGATCGACTGCCGGCACCTCCATCTTAACGAAGGGAAACAGGCAGTGGAGCCTTGAGGCTTCACTGCCTGTTTCCCACTGCACAAGAGTGACTCGCGCTGCGCCTTGTGGATGGCCCCGTTGTTTTCTGGGTCACATGTCCCAGAAGGGAACAGGGCCACTTGCCGAAGAGGAGGAAGTGCATAGGAAGAGGCAGATTAGGAAGACTGCCTAGCAACAGCGGTTTCAGGTAAGTTAAAAACATTTTTTTTTTTTTTTTTTTTTAAGAATTTTAATGCCATTTTTTATTTTAGGGTGGCCATCCACTTTATGCTTGATTCAAACATTAAAAACGCAATTGCACATACGTTAACACAACACAGATCATAAAAGCATATAAACCCTCCAAGAGGCCACCACGGTGGGCGGGTTGGCTGTTCAAACTCGCCACTGGCTATTCTCGCTTGACGCACGTTTCGCCCCTCCCACTGGGAGTCTTCAGAAGCTTTTATGATCTGCATTAATGTAAGTGCAATTGCTTTTTTAATGTTTTAATAAAGCTTAACAGTATTACACTATGGGGATTTCTTCTATTCTTTCCTATATGATGCATTTTCTGCCTTGACCCTGGAGTTTGCATTGGAGGAGTGGAGGAGGAGTAAAAGGGAGATTACACATCCATACGTTTGATTTTGTGAAGTCATCTACCGCCATCTGATGACTGCATGCAAAGAAAGAAGAAGGAGCGAAGGATAGAGAAATAAACATCAATAATTATTAATACCTGTGTGGCTCAGAGAGCCATCCAGTGTCTATGAGTAGGGTAACATAGGTTGCACGCCACTGTGAAACTTCACTGAAACAAGACACACCTTTATATATGGGCAAGTTACTATGCACAGAGCACTTTATTACTTTTGAGCACTTCCTATATGAAATTTTTTTATTATAATTAGAAATGTACTAATTTCACTTATAGCACTTTGGTTAGTTTGTTTGATCCTATATGCATATCCTACGTCCTGTATCCTATATATTAGGTTTATAGTAATTTTTGCACAACTGATATTTATAGTCTTTTGGTACCACAGGTGTTTAGGGGGAGCGCTGTAGATACATGGATTAAAAGCAGACCTCTTATGTTTATAAGATTTAATTAGAAGAGTCCAATATGGCTAGCCGGAGGTAGTCTCCAGCCATATCAGGTGGCCATCATCTCATGTCTATGAGTAGCTTTTCATGCTACTCATGAATGCTAATTTTTTACATGATTTGACTTTGTTCACTTATAGATTCATAACAGTAACATTCTGTTTGCTCTAATTCTCTAATATTATTTAGAACAGGTTTATTTTATTGTGCCCTCCAGAAATGCTGTCTCCCTATGAGAGGTTTATATCTATGTATGGTAGGAGATTATCTGCTTTGTAGGTACCAGGAAGCGTCAGGCAGACACAGAGCATCTGTACAAAAGCCAAGTCGTACAACATATTCACAACAAGAATTTCATTTCATTTACTTCTGAACATTCAGAGGAGAGTTTTGATTATATTTTGGCTTCAGGGATTTATTTGCCCTCATTTAATTAAATAAAACCATAGGGTGTAACTCTCGTTAAATAAAGAGAAGGAGAATCCCACCAAAGGCATCGTGACGAAAAGGGAAACTTCTAGCCAAAATAGCCTAATATAGTTATTAAATAAATGAACATGAGACTAAGAAAACCTAGACACAAGTAAGAAGTTTATAGTCTAATAAAACAAATTAAAAGAGAAATTCCAGCTTTATTCCATGCTGTTTTAAATACTACAAAAATGCAATAGGGTTGATTTGCTAAAACTGGAGAGTGCAAATTCAATCAGCCAATCGACTTCTAATTTCAGGTTGTTTAAAGTGTAAGTTCACCTTTACAGAAAAATCTGTAAGGTGAACTTACAGAGGACCCCCTCCTCACCCCCAGTGATTTCACTAGGGTTGGTGTTACGCGATGCAGAAAAAGATGGTGTCACCCCCTCCACTAACTATAGCCCCCCCTCAGTACAGACCCCCCTACCTAAGTACAGACCCCCCTCCACTAACTACAGACCCCCCTCTTTCAGTATAGACCCCCCCCCCACTAAGTACAGATTCCCCCTCCCGCAGTACAGACCCCCCTCACTAAGTACAGACCCCTCTTCCTCAGAATAGACCCTCCCCACTAAGCACAGAACCTGCTCCATCAGTATATACCCCCCCTCAGTACAGACCCACCTCCCTCAGTATAGACCTTCCCCTCAGTACAGACCCCCCATCCGTCAGCATAGACCTCCCCCTCAGTGCAGACTCCCTTTCTTCAGTATAGACCCCCCCACTAAGTACTGACCCCCTCCCTCAGTTCAGACCCTCCTCCCCAGTATAGACACCCACTCATTGCAGACACCCCCATCAGTATAGACACCTTCCTCAGTGCAGACCCCTCATCAGTATAGACCCCCTCAGTGCAGACCCCCCCATTAGTTTAGACACCAATCCTCAGTGCAGATCCCCCACCAGTATAGACACCTCCCTCAGTGCAGACCTCCCCAATCTGTATAGACACCCCCTCAATGCAGACCCCCCATCAGTATAGGCAACCCCCTCAGTGCAGACACCCTCATCAGTATAGACCCCCCTCAGTGCAGAACCCCATCAGTATAGATCCCCCTCAGTGCAGAACCCCATCAGTATAGACCCCCCAGTTCAGACACCCCATCAGTATAGACGCCCCCCTCAGTGCAGACCCTCCCCTCAGTATAGACCCCCTCAGTGCAGAACCCCATCAGTATAGACACCGCATCTCAGTGCAGACCCCCCATCAGTATAGACACTCCGTCAGTGCAGACCCCCCATCAGTATAGACACCCCCCTCAGTGCAGACCCCCATCAATATAGACACCCCCCTCAGTGCAGACCCCCATCAGTATAGACCCCCTCAGTGCAGACCCCCCATCAGTATAGACACCACACCTCAGTGCAGACCCCCATCAGTATAGACACCCCTTCGGTGCAGACCCCCCCATCAGTATAGACACCCCCCTCAGTGCAGCCCCCCATCAGTATAGACCCCCCTCAGTGCAGAACCCCATCAGTATAGACACCGCATCTCAGTGCAGACCCCCCATCAGTATAGACACTCCGTCAGTGCAGACCCCCCATCAGTATAGACACCCCCCTCAGTGCAGACCCCCATCAATATAGACACCCCCCTCAGTGCAGACCCCCCATCAGTATAGACCCCCTCAGTGCAGACCCCCCATCAGTATAGACACCACACCTCAGTGCAGACCCCCATCAGTATAGACACCCCTTCGGTGCAGACCCCCCCATCAGTATAGACACCCCCCTCAGTGCAGCCCCCCATCAGTATAGACCCCCCTCAGTGCAGATCCCCCATCAGTATAGACCCCCCTCAGTGCAGACCCCCTCATCAGTATAGACCCCCCCGTTCAGAGACCCCCATCAGTATATACACCTCCCTCAGTTCAGACCCCCATCAGTATAGACACCCCCCTCAGTGCAGACCGCCCATCAGTATATACACCCCCTCAGTGCAGACCCCCAATCAGTATAGACACCCCCCTCAGTGCAGACGCCCAATCAGCATAGACCCCCCCCAGTGCAGACCCCCATCAGTATAGACACCCCCTTAGTGCAGACCCCCCAATCAGTGCAGACCCCCCATCAGTATAGACCCCCCCCATCCCTCCCATAGCACCCCCCTGCACATGCCCATCTACATATAGTAAAGTGTACAGACCTCACAACAGCGCAGACGGATATACAGAGCAGTGTGTGTCTCTCGGCCTCCTCCTGTGTGGATGTAAACAGAGAAGGTGGCTTCAGTCCACTCCGCTGAAGGACACAGCCGTGAGATCACGGCTGTGCAGATCAGTATAGGACAGTGGGTGGTGTTAGTGCTGTGTCACCCCTCTGGCTGGTGTCATCCAGGTGTGGGCCACATCCTCCGCCCCCACATAGTTATGCCAATGATGACGATGAGGAAGGAGAAAGCCGGGCTCCTCCACTAGCAAAAGAGCGGCAAAAGAGCAGAAGATAGCAGAGGGGCCCAGCAAGAAGAACAGGAAAGCACGGAGAAGGCAGAAAAAGACCCCCGAAGTTGGAAGAAGACCCCTGGAGCTGCATAATAAACTACTTTAAAAACCTGTGTAGTGTTTTTTTTAATTGACACTTTTTCACTCAGGTGAATGGGTAGGGGTACGATGTACCCCATACTCATTCACATAGGGTGGGGGGCCGGAATCTGGGTGCCCCCTTATTAAAGGGAGCTCCTGGATTTCGATAAGCCCCCCACCCACAGACCCCGACAACCAATGGCCAGGGTTGACGGGAAGAGGCCCTTGTCCTCATCAACATGGGAACAAGGTGCTTTGGGGTGGGGGGCCGCAGGGCGCCCCCCTTCCCCAAAGCACCCACCCCCCCATGTTGAGGGCATGCGGCCTAGTACGGTTCAGGAGGGGGGGGGGGGCGCTTGCTCATCCCCACCCCCTTTCCTGACCGGCCGGGCTGCATGCTCGGATAAGGGTCTGGTATGGACTTTGGGGGGACCCCCACGTGATTTTTCAGTGTAGGGGTTACCCTTAAAAACCATACCAGGCAACGGGGCTCGCAAGGTGTCAATCTCGCCAATGGAGGTGGCCAGATTGACTTGCTTCTGTAGTTCTGTCGTACCTGAAGTCACGTTCAAAATTAACGGACTTTAGTCCATGTGTGGGCAAGTCCGTTCATTTGGAAAGTCCGGCGGACTAGCACACAGACGAGTGGATTGTCCGCTCGAAAGCCGAGTCCAGCGGACAATTTTGAGTCAAGTCTTCTTTCAAAGTCCGCCGGACTATTGGGAAGAAAAAGTCCGCTGGAGCCCAAACGCGATCGAATTGAGTCCCCCGGACTAAGTCCACCGGATAGTCCGATCGTGTGTACACGGTATTAGAGTCTGCAAAAGACTTGAGACTGGGGCCGAGGTTCACCTTCCAGCAGGACAACAACCCTAAACATACAGCCATAGCTACAATGGAATGGTTTAGATCAAAGCATATTCATGTGTTAGAATGGCCTGGTCATAGTTCAGACCTAAATCCAATTGAGAATCTGTGACAAGACTTAAAATTAATAAAATGTAATTTCTGTTCTCCATCCAATCTGACAGAGCTTGAACAATTTTGCAAAGAAGAATGGGCAAAAATTTTACTTGTTAGATGTGCAAAGCTGGTAGAAACATCCCCAAAAAAGACTTGCAGCTGTAATTGCAGCTAAAGGTGGTTCTACAAAGTATTGACGCAGGGGGGCTGAATACAAATGCACGCAACACTTTTCACATATTTATTTGTACAAAATTTGGAAAGCCATTTATCATTTTCCTTCCATTTCAAAATCACTACTTTGTGTTGGTCTATCGCATAAAATCCCAATAAAATACATTTACGTTTTTGGTTGTAACATGACAAAATATGGAAAATTTCAAGGGGTATGAATACTTTTTCAAGGTACTGTATATGTCCCTTGGTTGTAGATGCTATAACTTTTGCGCAAACCAATTAATATACGCTTATTGGGATTTTTTTTTTACCAAAAATATGTAGCAGAAAACATATTAGCCTAAATTTATGAAGAAATATAATATAATAATAATAATATAATCCCACATGCGCGGGAGTGACGTCATCACGCCTCCGGCGAATCATATCGCCAGAGCCGTGATACCCGGAAGCAAGCCCCAGGCGACATGTCGGAGGCCTGAGGAGGAGACGAGGACGGCTGTGGGGAATTCGTTCTCGGGTAAGCAATTCATAATGAATAAGTATGTTATGCATACTAGCTCATTATGCCTTTATCTTGCAGGGTGTATTTTTATTTTTATTTTTACAGGAGGGTTAACTTCCTCTTTAAAGTAATACAGTGCCATATTATTGGTTATTATTAGTTGTTCTAATGCTTTAAAACGTATATGGAGCATAATTTTAAACTTCAAATATTATATTCACTAATAATTTGCTGACCTTCCACTGTGTATATTTAAAGTATGACTAAAAGGCAAAACTTTTTTCATCATGGAAAGTGAAAGTAAAGGAATAATCCCTTATTTTGGGTTGCCCCCAGAAAAGTATTAGAGGGGAAATCTTCCAATGGGGACACAAGTTCTGGTGACCTGGGGGTCCCTAAGAGAATTCCTTTAATTTATAGGGATTTTGTCTCATGTTCTGTTTGGCTAGAGGACAGGAAGTGAAGGGAAATCTCCTCAATGACAGTGACAGGGCTTATAACCCTCCCTTGCTCTATTCAAAATGAGAAGAACAGTTTTGCTTATAAGTTTTTTTGTAGTACAGTTTTACCCGCACCTGTATCTGTATCTGTTCAAACCACTTGTTCCAGCCATATTTTGCAGAATTTTGAAAATATTCAACAGCGGTACTGAGTGATTTCATGGAGGTGTCTGACGGCAGAGGTTATTTTAGGTTTTCCCCTTTTTTTCCCCTTTTGGCCCCTTTCACAGAGGCTTTCCAATCAGGTCCGCCTGTCAATTTTTCAGGCAGACCTGGTCGGAGGCTCCATTCAGCCCTATAGAGCGACGGCTGTCAGCAGTGACATGTCCGCTGACACCCGCTGCTATCCGATCCATTCCTGTCCACCAAATGCAGACCCTATTTTTCAATCCAATTGGAGGATCGGATGGGATCAGATAAAAAGGGACAGGTGGTCTGTTCATCCGCTCTCCCCATAGAGGAGAGCAGGGATCTGACAGATCCGTCTCAGCACAGTTAGCGGAGACGGACCTGTGATCCGCCTGCTCAGCGAGGATCAGCGGATCTATATCCTGCTGAGCAAAGTGGTGTCCGCCTTGCAGACTGCACATATAAAAGGGCCCTTTGGAGACAGCTCCCAGTTTGGAGACCGCTCCCAGTGTAGGAGATGAAAGGTTTTATCCAGGGTCAGGGGACCCAGCCAAAAGCCAAGAGACAGAGGTCTCATCGAGGTGTCAGAGGACCCAGCGAGAAGCCAGGAGAAAGCTCGTCCCAGTTCCAGGAGTCAGGTCAGCTCCTATCGGGGTGTCAGGAGAACCCCAATCAATAGGCCAGAGGTGGTTCTACAGCAAGGCGCTGTGACTAAAGGTTAGAGAGCCAAGTGTTCCAGGAGAGCTGGATAACACAATCAAAGAGACCAGTGAGAAGAGCAGCAGCGCTGCCAACAAGTGAGCCAGGTGGCTCAGTATTTTCATTTGTACACATTGTGTGGAAGAAACTCCTGTGTGGGTAACTAATGTAAACATGTGAACTTTTTCGTTTATTGAATAAAAGTGGGCTGCCATGCCCTAAAATACAGTTTTGGACTGGCGCAACTCATTCTAAACGTATCTACAACTTGAGTTTAATCACCCCAATCTCACATCCTCAAGAGCCATTTAAAGTCCATTGTATCCTTGAAATCCACCAAAAATATCTTGTTTTTGCCTTCCAAAGCATTACAGATTTTGAAAAAGACCTAAACTCAGTCATTAAAATCTGATATGATGTCATTTCAAAAGTTGTTTACAACAAAAGCTGGCATTTTTATAAAATTATCTTCAGATTCTTTCATTGATGTCATTGTTTAGGCACTTATATATTGTATGTTCACATCAGACCCTGCCCCTAAGGAGCTTACAATCTAAGGTCTCTAACACACATACATACCCATACTAGGGCCAATTTAGACAGAATCCACTTAACCTACCAGCATGTGTTTGGAGTGTGGGAAACCCATGCAGGCACAGGGAGAACATGCAAACTCCAGGCGGGTAGTGTCATGGGTAGTGCTACTAGGCAGAAGTGCTAACCTCTTATTACCAGGACCATGCAGTCAGAACATACTTCTGGACTGGAACCCCGTAATCCCGTCACATCCGCATCTTAAGTACCCCCTCCCAGAAGGCACAGCAAGAGTGACACTCCCACTGGGCTGGTTCTGAGAGAAAGTAACCTTAAAGCACCCTTCAGTCCAGTCAGACTGATGTTGAGGTCAATATTTAGAGTTATCAAACCCAAACCAAACTGCGGTTCAAGGGTAACATTCAATTTCAAAAACACATAGCGCGTACTCTTCAGGAGCCGACACTACAGAAGTATTTGGCAAGCTAGGTGACCATCTATCTTTATCACAGTTTGCTGTGATCTATTTTGTATACTGTATTGTTTATGTAAAGATTACAATTATATTATACAATTGTATTGTTTATGTAAAGATTACAATTATTGTAACAATCTCCTCTTATGGCATAATTTATTTATTAACTTATGAGTAGGGAATGGTTAAAACTCCATCAGGTACTTTTTTTAAATTGTCTGTGGCCCCCTGGGAAGATTTCTTTTCAAATTCTATCATATCAACACAACCTATGAAAATACAGAGTTATCAGCATTATACTGTGAAAAGTGGAAATATACTTTAAGAGAAATTGTTGCCCCCCTACTGAAATAAGAGACTTTCTGAATGTGCTATTTGAACAGCAGGGGCTTCTGATTCTACCTGTTCATGATCTCTGATTATACTATAGTCAGGCAGTTTTGGGCTAATACTGACTAAAGCCTCGTATACGCAATAATTTTTTTTTTTTGGACGACCGTTCGTCTGTTTTTTGTTGCATGCTAGTCTCATGTTGAAAGTGAAGAGGTTACTCACTATACGGAAATTCTCGTATGATATAATACAACTTCAGAAGTGACATAATTGAGGTTATTTACGAAAGGCAAATCCACTTTGCACTACAAGTGCAAACTACAAGTGCAAAGTGCACTTGAAATTGCACTGAAAGTACACTTGGAAGTGCAGTCACTTTAAATCTGAGGGGTAGATCTGAAATGAGGGGAAGCTCTGCTGATTTTATTATCCAATCATGTGCAAGCTAAAATGCAGTTTTTTTATTTTTCTTGCATGTCCCCCTCGGATCTACAGATCTACAGATACTGGGAATGCTGCAAGTTCTCTAGATATATGTTTTGGTAGATTGCATCAAATTCAACTCCCTTTATATCAATAAATTCTTGACAAGGTGGTACCAATCCTTCCACGCTCCATTTAAATTGTTTGTATAGGCTATTTTTTTAACTTGTACATACAGGTAAGCCTATAATAAGGCTTACCTGTAGGTAAAAAAAAATATCTTCTAAACCTGTACGGTTTATGACATATTCCCCTTGCAATGAGCCACTGACTGCAGCAGCGCATGCGCACAGGGGATTCTCGGCTGAAAGCCCGGCAGACACTGGACCTTGCCATAAAGAAATCTCCTGAGCGCATGCGCAGGAGTGACAACATGGCAGCTCCAGTCACTCACAGCGCTGCAGCTGCGATACCCAGAAGACACGCTGAGGCCACATGTCATCTCCCTCAGCGTGGACCAGGTGAGATACCGACGCCTCGTTCTAAGGTAAGTATTTCATAATGAGCTAGTATGCTTTTGCCTTACAGGGGTATTAAAAAAAAAAAGTGTCAACTGGTATACAATCGCTTTAAAACCAAAAAAAAAATGTTTTGTTTAACCACTTGCCGACCGCCGCACGACGATGTACGTCCTATTTTTGAAGAGGGATATCTCGGTAATGGCAGCAGCTGCTGCCACAACCGAGATATCCATCTCTTCAGGCGGCGGTTGGCTGTACGATAACAGTGGTCTCCGCGGCGGATTTGCCGCGAGATCACCGCTATCGGCGGCGGGAGAGGTGCCACCCCCCCTCCCGCACCTTCCGCCACTTACCGGAGCCGTCGGTAGCGGCGGAGGCGATCGGGTCCTCTTCCTAGCCGGGCATAGAGACAAGTGAGGCTAAGATGGCCCCCACTTGTCTCTATACCATAGGAGGGCGGAAGCGACGTCAAAACGTCACTTCCGCCCATACCTCTTAAAGGTATATATATATATATATTTTTTTTTTTTTGCATTTTAGCCCAAATATGAGATCTGAGGACTTTTTGACCCCAGATCTCATATTTAAGAGGACCTGTCATGCTTTTTTCTATTACAAGGGATGTTTACATTCCTTGTAATAGGAATAAAAGTGATCCATTTTCTTTTTTTTTAAACAGTGTAAAAATAAATAAAATCAATTAAAATAAATAAGAAAAAAAATTTTTTTTTTTAAAAACACCCCGTCACGACGAGCTTGCGCACAGAAGCGAGCGCATACGTGAGTAGTGCCCGCATATGAAAACGGTGGTCAAACCACACATGTGAGGTATCGCCGCGATCAGTAGAGCGAGAGCAATAATTCTAGCCCTAGACCTCCTCTGTAACGCAAAAAATGCAACCTGTAGAATTTTTTAAATGTCGCTTATGGAGATTTTTGAGGCTAAAAGTTTGACGCCATTCCACGAGCGGGCGCAATTTTGAAGCGTGACATGTTGGG